>NC_047121.1:2721446-2807966 GCF_902500255.1 Thalassophryne amazonica
GGGGCGATGATCCTCAGGGATGATGATCCTCAGGGGCCATGATCCTCAGGGACATTAATCCTCAGGGATGATGATCCTCAGGGGCCATGATCCTCAGGCATGATGATCCTCGGGAGCCATGATCATCAGGGATAATGATCCTCAGGACCATTGATCCTCAGGGATGATGATCCTCAGGGATGATGATCCTCAGGGGCGATGATCCTCAGGGACGATGATCCTCGGGATCCATGATCCTCAGGGATGATGATCCTCAGGGGCGATGATCCTCGGGGATGATGATCCTCAGGGATTATGATCCTCTGGAGCCATAAAGCTCAGGGATGATGATCCTCTGGGGCAATGATCCTCAGGGATGATGATCCTCAGGGGCCATGATCCTCAGGGACATTGATCCTCAGGGATTATGATCCACAGGGGCAATTGATCCTCAGGCATGATGATCCTCGGGAGCCATGATCATCATGGATGATGATCCTCAGGGGCGATGATCCTCAGGGATGATGATCCTCAGGGGCAATGATCCTCAGGGAGAATGATCGTTAGGGATGATGATCCTTGGGAGCAATGATCCTCAGGGATGATGATTCCCATGGGCGATGATCCTCAGGGATGATGATCCTCAGGAGCCATGATCCTCAGGGATGATGATCCTCAGGGATGATGATCCTCGGGAGCCATGATCCTCAGGGATGATGATCCTCAGGGGCGATGATCCTCAGGGATGATGATCCTCAGGGGCAATGATCCTCAGGGACAATGATCGTTAGGGATGATGATCCTCTGGAGCAATGATCCTCAGGGATGATGATCCTCATGGGAGATGATCCTCAGGGACGATGATCCTCGGGATCCATGATCCCCAGGGATGATGATGCTCAGGGGTGATGATCCTCAGGGACAATGATCCTGAGGGATGATGATCCTCAGGAGCAATGATCTTCAACAGACACACGCACCAACAGACACACCACCAACAGACACACCCACCAACAGACACACGCACCAACAGACACACACTCCAACAGACACACACTCCAACAGACACACGCACCAACAGACACACCCACTAACAGACACACGCACCAACAGACACACCCACCAACAGACACACACTCCAACAGACACACACTCCAACAGACACACGCTCCAACAGACACACCACCAACAGACACACACTCCAACAGACACACCCTCCAACACACACACACACTCCAACAGACACACCCACCAACAGACACACGCACCAACAGACACACACTCCAACAGACACACCCTCCAACTGACACACCCACCAACAGACACACGCACCAACAGACACACCACCAACAGACACACCCACCAACAGACACACGCACCAACAGACACACACTCCAACAGACACACCCACCAACAGACACACCCACCAACAGACACACGCACCAACAGACACACCCACCAACAGACACACACTCCAACAGACACACGCACCAACAGACACACCACCAACAGACACACACTCCAACAGACACACCCTCCAACACACACACACACTCCAACAGACACACCCACCAACAGACACACGCACCAACAGACACACACTCCAACAGACACACCCTCCAACAGACACACCCACCAACAGACACACTCACCAACAAACACACCCACCAACAGACACACACTCCAACAGACACACCCACCAACAGACACACTCACCAACAGACACACCCACCAACAGACACACCCACCAATAGACACACACTCCAACAGACACACACTCCAACTGACACACCCACCAACAGACACACTCACCAACAGACACATCCACCAACAGACACACGCACCAACAGACACACACTCCAACAGACACACGCACCAACAGACACACGCAACAACAGACACATGCACCAACAGACACACCTCCAACAGACACACGCTCCAACAGACACATCCACCAACAGACACATGCACCAACAGACACACCACCAACAGACACACTCATCAACAGACACATCCACCAACAGACACACCCACCAACAGACACACAAACCAACAGACACACCACCAACAGACACACCCACCAACAGACACACCACCAACAGACACACCCACCAACAGACACACTCACCAACAGACACACTCACCAACAGACACACCCACCAACAGACACACACTCCAACAGACATACACTCCAACTGACACACCCACCAACAGACACACCCACCAACAGACACACGCACCAACAGACACACACTCCAACAGACACACGCACCAACAGACACACCCACCAACAGACACACGCACCAACAGACACACACTCCAACAGACGCACGCACCAACAGACACACCCACCAACAGACACACGCACCAACAGACACACCCACCAACAGACACACACTCCAACAGACACACACTCCAACAGACACACGCACCAACAGACACACCACCAACAGACACACACTCCAACAGACACACCCTCCAACACACACACGCTCCAACAGACACACCCACCAACAGACACATGCACCAACAGACACACACTCCAACAGACACACCCTCCAACAGACACACCCACCAACAGACACACTCACCAACAGACACACCCACCAACAGACACACACTCCAACAGACACACCCACCAACAGACACACCCACCAACAGACACACACTCCAACAGACACACACTCCAACTGACACACCCACCAACAGACACACTCACCAACAGACACATCCACCAACAGACACACACTCCAACAGACACACACTCCAACAGACACACACACCAACAGACACACGCAACAACAGACACACCACCAACAGACACACTCACCAACAGACACACCCACCAATAGACACACACACCAACAGACACACACTCCAACAGACACATGCACCAACAGACACACCACCAACAGACACATGCACCAACAGACACACTCACCAACAGACACACCACCAACAGACACACTCACCAACAGACACACCCACCAACAGACACATGCACCAACAGACACACCACCAACAGACACATCCACCAACAGACACACTCACCAACAGACACATGCACCAACAGACACACCACCAACAGACACACTCACCAACAGACACACCCACCAACAGACACATGCACCAACAGACACACACTCCAACAGACATACACTCCAACTGACACATCCACCAACAGACACACGCACCAACAGACACACACTCCAACAGACACACCACCAACAGACACACACTCCAACAGACACACCCACCAACACACACGCACCAACAGACACACACTCCAACAGACACACCACCAACAGACACACACTCCAACAGACACACACTCCAACAGACTCACCACCAACAGACACACACTCCAACAGACACACCCACCAAGAGACACACCCACCAACAGACACACACTCCAACAAACACACACTCCAATAGACACACACTCCAATAGACACAGTCCAACAGACTGATAAATAGCTTTTATCTGCAAGTGCTCAAGTGTATAAAACCTTCTCCTTATTTGCACTCTATGTACATCAGCACTTTTTCTCTAAAAATGCATTTTACATCTAGCATCTGTTGTAGGGAAAGCCGGGGCCCAGTGGATCAGAAATGTTGTTTTGTAGCAGCATAAAGACACGTACATAGGTTGAGGTCATTCTATTGTGGATTTAATACAGCAAGTTATTGTTTATAAGGCTGAGTTATTTATGTCTCCCCAAGTGTAATTTACAGGTGTTTAAAATCGACTTTAAAATGTCTGATTCACTGTGCCCTGGACACTAATTCACGGGGCACAGTGAATCAACTTATATAATGAAAAAACACTTGATTATAAAGATTTCTTCAAAATTATTAAATATATGCTGATGCATATACAAACTATAATCCAGCAAACCAGCTATGTGATGTGTGAGTGTCTTATATAGTGATAAAAGTCCTTTAGAAACTATTATAAATACAGCTGTCATCATTTCTGTTCAAACGTGAAAACAGTTGTTTATATACACCAATGATAGAAATAATTCATAGAAAAATAAATGTATAAGCTTCAACAAGTAATATTTGTCATCCACTTGATACTGGGGCTTAGTAAATCACTTTCTAGACTGATTCACTGTGGCCTGGGTGCATGTGACACACATGAGTCATGTGATCAAATAACTGATAGTCTGGAGAAGACATAACACATACTAATAATATCATAACTATAACAATTTTTGGGCCACCTTTCCTCTGTTGTAAGAAATAAATACAAAGACACTGACATCCACAAAATTTACTTTTAATAGGAAAAAACTGACTTCACTTGTCACTTAGTTTTACTCTTAATGTATCCAAAAACAAAGCACTAATTTATAAGGGTCTTTATGCATTAAAAATATGGGATAATTGCTGCAAATATGTACGTAGTTTTGCAGATATAGTTACTGATTCACTGGGCCCCATGGTTCACTGGGCCCCAGTCTCCCCTATATATATGTTGTTTTTAGTTCTGCTTGGTTGGAGGTGATATGTTGCTCTTTTTTATGATATGTTGTTTTTATGATATGCTGGCTTTCTTAATGATTTGGTGCTGAAGAGATGCTGCTAAAATGAAGTTTCATTGTGTCCACAATGACAATAAACTTCTATTCTATTCTGTTCTATCTTGCGGGCAGCATGGTGGCTCAGTGGTTAGCACTGTTGCTTCACAGCAAAAAGGTCATGAGTTTGCTTCCAATTTGGGTCCTTTCTGTGTGGAGTTTGTGGTTTCTCCCCGTGTTTGTGTGGGTTTCCTCCGGGTGCTCCAGCTTCCTCCCACATGCAAAGACATGCAGGTTAGATGGACTGGAAGCTTTAAAGTGTCTGTAGGTGTGAATGAGTCCATCTGTTTGAAATGTCGAAGGCGTGTGTGATCATTTATGTTAAAGTTAAGAGCATTTTTGTTTGGCTGGTCTAAAGCCACCAGCAGGCGGCCGTGCCGTCTGCTGGAACAGCGATGTGTGATGTCACATGGGTACAGAGGTTCAACACTCCGCCGGTGTCGCTCTTCAGTATAGACGGGATAAAGCACATAAACGGCAATCAACATCCACAAACAACAGGGCGTCAGAGAGCGAATCGGAAGGCAGTGAGTGCGAATTCCTCGCAGATTCTAGCGGCTTACAGCCGTATCAGTTTGAACCAAGGCCAGAGGAAGATGATTCTGGTGATGAATCCGAAGAAGAAGCGAGCTCATCAGATCCTGAAGCTGAGGAGGAACAACAGATGGGCAACACGCACTGGTGTCAGTGCAAACGCTGTGATCGTACACGGCTGAAGCAGGCGAACGAGTGTCTGTGCTGCCACCAGCATGTGAAAACCTGTGTACTTACCTCTCCGACAGAATCAGGTAAGTCTGGGAAAGCAGATCTCTTTGTAGGTAGTGTAGCGTGATGTGTAGCTTTCTGTGCTCATGCTACGTCACAGCATTCCGCAAGCCGGGGATTTTTTTCTGATTGGTTCTGGGCGGCTTTGCTTGAGCTGCTGCACCCGCGACCCGACCTCGGATAAGAGGAAGAAAATGGATGGATGGTTAAAATTGTGTCAGTGGCGGCATTTATGAAAGCGTCAATGATGGATGAATTCTGCTAAAATGCCGACTTTTGGAGGAGGATATTTCAGTTGTAAGAGCTCCTTATTTTCATTGATACGCATCAATCGTTAGTTTATAACACAGTCTATCTTCCCAGCTGTATTTGATCAGTGAATTTTCTCTGCCATTAAAGGAGTCATATTGTGCAGAATCACCTTTAACATCTCCAAACTCCCACAATTCTGAGTGTTTTTACAGACATTCTCCTGATTTAAGATCAGTTTACATCACAGCTTGTTTAACACTTCTGTGACATATGTAACAGAAACAACTCAGATCCTCTCATTTTACCGCCGATAATTAACCCTCGTGTGCTGTTCAGGTCTGTGGGACCCGTTTTCACTTTTGTTCAAAAGAAAAACAGCACAATTAATTATTTTTTAAAGCTCAGAATCATTGTCTTTGGGTCATTTTCTTTGAAATAATGTGGAATATTTTTCGATATGATTGGAGCACCTTTTAATTTTGACCTCTGTGTAATTCTTCAGTTGACCCCTACCTGACCACCGACTGAAAAGCCAAGTGGCCAATCGGTTTTTTCAAAAGAGGAGTGTCTAAGGAGTATTTCTGTCGAATTTGATGCTTTTATCACCATTTGCATGACTGTTTCAGTTATCTGCTGCACTAATTGATCTCGCCGGACTACTTTCTCCACCGGTTGTCCTAAAAGTTCCCTAAAAAGCCTTCAGTTGGTTCAGAATGCTGCAGCTAGAGTACTGACGGGGACTAGAAGGAGAGAGCATATCTCACCCATATTGGCCTCTCTTCATTGGCTTCCTGTTAATTCTAGAATAGAATTTAAAATTCTTCTTCTTACTTATAAGGTTTTGAATAATCAGGTCCCATCTTATCTTAGGGACCTCATAGTACCATATCACCCCAATAGAGCGCTTCGCTCTCAGACTGCAGGCTTACTTGTAGTTCCTAGGGTTTGTAAGAGTAGAATGGGAGGCAGAGCCTTCAGCTTTCAGGCTCCTCTCCTGTGGAACCAGCTCCCAATTCAGATCAGGGAGACAGACACCCTCTCTACTTTTAAGATTAGGCTTAAAACTTTCCTTTTTGCTAAAGCTTATAGTTAGGGCTGGATCAGGTGACCCTGAACCATCCCTTAGTTATGCTGCTATAGACATAGACTGCTGGGGGGTTCCCATGATGCACTGTTTCTTTCTCTTTTTGCTCTGTATGCACCACTCTGCATTTAATCATTGGTGGTCGATCTCTGCTCCCCTCCACAGCATGTCTTTTTCCTGGTTCTCTCCCTCAGCCCCAACCAGTCCCAGCAGAAGACTGCCCCTCCCTGAGCCTGGTTCTGCTGGAGGTTTCTTCCTGTTAAAAGGGAGTTTTTCCTTCCCACTGTAGCCAAGTGCTTGCTCATAGGGGGTCGTTTTGACCGTTGGGGTTTTACATAATTATTGTATGGCCTTGCCTTACAATATAAAGCGCCTTGGGGCAACTGTTTGTTGTGATTTGGCGCTATATAAAAAAGTTGATTGATTGATTGATCCTGCTCTCGTTGGAGCGACAAAACACAGAATGTGTCTCTTTGTCCCAGATTGATCTCTTTCAGTGCAGCTTCTTGTTCTGACTTTAACACCAAGTTAACACCAAAGTCTTTCATCACCAACTGTAAATGGTCATCAACACATTCCAATCGTATCTTTCTGAACTCTTCAGCATCAAACTCCATCGTGTCAATGTTTACAATGTGCTGAGCAATAACAGGGGAAGTTGCTCATAAACTTTAAGTTTCTTAAATATTTATTACAGTCACTCTTAAAACTTCAGTTATCTTTATAATTTAAAATTTTAGAATTAATGTAGATGAGATATACTCGTTATCAATTATCTGGGAACTACTTTTTGCGCAGGAATTCATCAAGCACGTCGGCCGCAGGCGCGTACTAACATAGAATACTCAGAAACTGGACAGTTGTTCGGCCATAACGAGAGCGTCCACCTTTAGCTTGTCATAAGCTAAGCTAATGGCGCTCGTGAGTGTGCAAAAACTCGATAGAAGTGGGTTCTGCGCAGAGCGCAGTGCTGACGCGCCTGAACACCATCGATCGTGTCATGTGACGGAGCGTTGTGTGTTCCGGTGTTTGTTTTCCTTCAGGTCAGATTTTATTTATTTATTTTTATCTCCGCGAAAATCACGAAATATGACGAAGTTCACTTTAAATGTCTCTTTGTTTGTACAGGTGCTGAGTCATGGCTGACGTGAGTATTTGTGCCTCATTTTCCAGATTAAATACATCTGTATTATTTTTACACATTAATTTGTACCGTGTATCTACAGCGCGTCTGTGGCCGTCAGGGTTCGAACCCCCGGTGTCACTGCACACGAGTCAGGTCAGCTTTTAAAAGGGTTTAACTGGCTGCAGAGTCAGTTTGATATGAAGACAAGTTCTCATTCTGACGTCCTGATGGACATTATGGATCACACATATAAATGTTTCATTTTGTGTGTCTCAGGCCTGTCCTCTGAAGAAGAACCGGTCAGTTTAGTTTGGTTTGAGGACATAAAGTTCATTTCATTCGCATAGTTCCATGTTCTACTTTTGGGTAGAAGCGTTTTTGATGGCGTCCACGCGACGTCTTTGACCGCGTCTGCGGTCCACGCGACATCTTTCAGAGCGTCTGCGGTCCACGCGACGTCATTCAGAGCGTCTGCGGTCCACGCGGCGTCATTCAGAGCGTCTGCGGTCCACGCGACGTCTTTCAGAGCGTCTGCGGTCCACACGGCGTCATTCAGAGCGTCTGCAGTCCACGCGGCGTCATTCAGAGCGTCTGCGGTCCACGCGACGTCTTTCAGAGCGTCTGCGGTCCACGCGACGTCATTCAGAGCGTCTGCGGTCCACGCGGCGTCATTCAGAGCGTCTGCGGTCCACGCGACGTCTTTCAGAGCGTCTGCGGTCCACGCGGCGTCATTCAGAGCGTCTGCGGTCCACGCGGCGTCATTCAGAGCGTCTGCGGTCCACGCGACGTCATTCAGAGCGTCTGCGGTCCACGCGACGTCTTTCAGAGCGTCTGCGGTCCACGCGGCGTCATTCAGAGCGTCTGCGGTCCACGCGACGTCTTTCAGAGCGTCTGCGGTCCACGCGGCGTCATTCAGAGCGTCTGCGGTCCACGCGGCGTCATTCAGAGCGTCTGCGGTCCACGCGACGTCATTCAGAGCGTCTGCGGTCCACGCGGCGTCTGTCAGAGCGTCTGCGGTCCACGCGACGTCATTCAGAGCGTCTGCGGTCCACGCGGCGTCTGTCAGAGCGTCTGCGGTCCACGCGACGTCATTCAGAGCGTCTGCGGTCCACGCGGCGTCATTCAGAGCGTCTGCGGTCCACGCGGCGTCATTCAGAGCGTCTGCGGTCCACGCGGCGTCATTCAGAGCGTCTGCGGTCCACGCGACGTCATTCAGAGCGTCTGCGGTCCACGCGGCGTCTTTGACGGCTTCTGTGGTCCAGGTGACATCTTTGTGTGTCTTTGCAGGATTTGAAGCGGTACCTGTACAAACAGCTGCAGAGGTTTGTATTTCAGCTCTCAGACGTTTTACCGCCTGCTGAGCGCTTTCTCACGCTCTCTGTCATCCTCCAGTGTTGAAGGTCTTCACGCCATCGTGGTGACAGACAGAGATGGTGTCCCTGTCATTAAAGGTAAGAGTCTGCCCCCGATCTCACACACACAGAGTCAGTGCAACACGTTAACGTGCGTACCGTGTGTCCACAGTGGCCAATGATAACGCCCCCGTGCACGCACTACGACCCGGCTTCCTGTCCACGTTTGCTCTGGCCACGGATCAGGGCAGCAAGCTGGGCCTGTCCAAAAACAAGAGCATCATCTGCTATTACAACACCTACCAGGTGAGATTCACTAAACCAGGCCTGTCAGCTGTAGATCTGAAGCTAAGCTTCAATAACCAGGCCTGTGTTGACTGAAGCAAAGCTTCAGTTGCACATTTTCCCCTCAAAAAGCCAAATCTCTCTTTTCCTTTGGTAAACATTCAGATTTGAGGTTTATAACCGTTCTGGGTTGACTGTGAGCGCTGTACTTCAACAGTAGAATTAATCCTTAGGATTACAGTTTACCTCGTAAACCTCCCTCTCACATATTTGAAAAATCAACCCAGAATGCATCGCTTTGTCAACATCAGTTTTTGTGTTTGTTTCATGGTCAGCTGAATTTCTTGTGTAGTATCTGTTTTCAGATCTGATCAGAAATCAATAAAAATTTAAATCTGTGTCAGTCTGTTTTCTGACACATCAGCTGAGGTCATGTCGGCGTCTTTTCACGTCATAACTCCAACTTCTTCTGTATATTCGTGGAAACAGAACCAGTGTCATCAGAATACCTTCAAGCTGTTTGTGTTTTTAATGTGTGTGTGTGTGTGTCTTTAACAGATTGTGCAGTTCAATCGGTTACCGCTGGTCATCAGCTTCATCGCCAGCAGCAGCGCCAACACAGGTAAAACCTCTGCGGGCGGGTTAGCCAGCTATGTTAACCTGAAGTCAGGATTTTCAGGGACAGGACCGTGGCTCACTTTTTCACCTGGCTGGGTCACTACGGTAACTTGACCAGGTTCTGTCCAGCGTGTGGTCTTTGTTTGAACCCGGAGCACAGACTTGGTTGATTTTTTTTTTGTTTGTTTGTTTTATGACAATGTCTCGTGCTGTCAGTCTGTCATGGTGTTAGAGATGTTCAGCAGGTTTTATGGCCAAGTGTAGAGGTAAAAACATTCCATGAAGGGCTTTTGTCTTTTTCCTGCCCTCTGTTGCTTGGAGTTAACACTACAGTTCTGGTAAAGTTCTGTCTCCGTGTTTGGACCACGTCTTCCTGATGGAACTTCAGTTTGTCGTGGCGACTTCGGACAGAGTCCCTAATCACCAGATGAGAGTCTAAGTGTTTCAGCTGTGCTCAGTTGTTCAAAAAGATCTCCTTAAAGGTGTCCAGAAAACTCAGAAAACATCAAAGTGTCAAAGCAACAGCTTTTATTTTGCCAACAAAGGAAGCAAAAGTCACAGTCATCAGGAACCCTGGAACAGCTTCCATTTACACACATCTGCATTCATCTTAAATACTGTGAAGTGGTCAGGTTCTCCACCCTAAAGGGTGGGGTTTTTTTCTAAACATAGCGGGTCTTACACCAGTAAAACCACCCGTGAATGGTATCATGTTTGGGGAAGTACCAGGGGCCTCATGTACAAAGACTTGCGTGTACTTTCTACTAAATATTGGTGTAAGCACAAATACGATATCGTATATTCAGATGCATTCAAAGTGTGCGTAGGCATGAATTCACAGATGTTACGTTTGTACATCCCACTGAATGTGGACCTGAGCGTGGACCCAAACCCCTCACTGGCCACGCCCCATTTAAATATGCAATTTCATGTAAATAGGACCTTTGAGCAGAGATTTCCCATGACGTCACATCAGACAACATGAACACAGAAAATAAATTGTACTACAGATAACTGGAAATGAGGTG
The DNA here is from genome assembly GCF_902500255.1 of Thalassophryne amazonica. Taxonomy (NCBI): domain Eukaryota; kingdom Metazoa; phylum Chordata; class Actinopteri; order Batrachoidiformes; family Batrachoididae; genus Thalassophryne; species Thalassophryne amazonica. The sequence continues at coordinate 2,732,522 of NC_047121.1, forward strand.
GAGACACACAGGGACAGTTTATTCAGTACGCTGTTAAACGGATTAATCATTCACTCTGTTGACGTATCCTATAATCCCTTACGCACCAGAGTGTCGCTGCCGTCAAAACATAGAGAATCACATGACAGTTGTAAGCGAATATTATACTACAAAAATGTATTTTTATGCTTTTCGTCACGTTAATAAGAGACTGTTGCATGATACCCTGAAAACTTGCTAAAACAATTATAACAAATAATCCATGTCTGCTACGTTTAATCTGCATGGAATTTAATAAACGCAAACTGAATTTCAGACATATTATATATATTAGTCTGGAACAAAGAGGACAAACAGTGTTGTAAAGAACAATAATCAAGAGCAAACTTCATTTTCCTCCAGAACGACATGATCAGGAAGCGATTGTAGCTCACAGCAGCTCCCACTGAAAATAACAGAGAGACAGACTGTGATTCTCACATTTACATAAAACAAACACAATAACGTCTATAAACCCAGAGAATATATTCACGAGAGTTTTAGGCACAATATAAAAATAGTTTTATGTTGCGATGTTAATGGTGTTGTCTGTGTGCAGCAGTTAAAGTGCGGTGTGATCAGAGCGTCTCAATGCAGTTCTCAATGTTACTGAGATCTCGCAGCGCTGCGACCTCTCAGAGGTTTTGTGGGATTTAAATGCTTGTGGGAGTTACATAGCGTGTGTGTGAGGCCGCACACACTGATGTTAAAAATGTCACACTGTCAGTGCCTCCACTGACAGTGTGACATTCACAATTTACACACACGTTTATTGACCAATCCTGAACACAGGAAGTCTGTTAAGAAGCTCTGCAGCTCACCATCAAGCAAAAATAAAGACATTAATAATAATAATAACATATTTGAATGCGCACATGTACAAATGTGTCTGTGCTGGTTTTTGTTCAGAACAATTACACAAACTATTTCAGCGCAGCGCCTTCACAGCAACGTGTGCAGTCGGTAGCTCCGATTACATTTGGGAAACTGGCTCTCGCTGCAAAATGTACTGTAATTACTTTTATGACATTGACGAATTGTATAATATTATTGATTGAAATGATTTGGTATTAAAATAATATAAACATGCATACACAACATTGGCCAAGATAATACAAAAAGTGTAAAATGGATTTCCATGCCATAACTTTTAATATTTAAATATTGTTAAGTTTGTGATCATTTTCATTCTTGCCACCTGTTAGTTAGATTTTTAGTAAGATTAATTTTACAGTTACTTTTTCTGGATGTAGCTGGATGCGATTCGGATTTTTGCGTTCCAAACAGTGGGCGTGGCTCAGCTCAAGGGTGACTGGCACACAGCTGACTGATCAGCCAGGTCACGCGGGAATGCCCCTGATGCCAGGAAGCGCTGGTGGTTAGCACCTGTGTGCGCACAGACAAACCCTGGCTCTTCGCCGTATTGCACTCTGGGCCGACCGCAGTTCTGCGCACAACTGCAGGAGCAGTGTTCTTGGTAATCGAAATCAGTTTATGAGCCAGTTGTCGTCATTTGGAAATAAATCCTTGTGTTCCCTGAACACATGCTCACGTCAGATTGCACCATTTGCAAGGTCACTGCCATTTTCTGCATCACTGTGTGCATGTTTTTATATTCATCCATATAATTGCAAACACGTGGGTGTGTTAATTGTTCGTGTGTCTCTGATGTGCACATCTCTCTGATGACTTCATGTTTTCACACTATTAACGATTCCCTGCATCACCTTTACGTGTCCACAGTGTAACAATAGCTGCAGAAACATGCGCACGCCAGCCAGGATTTTTGCGTGATGCACCACACATTTCCACACTCACGTCACTTTAGATACATTTGCACGTGGACGTGAAGATGAGCGTACACCAGGTTTTTGTGCATATGCCCGCTTTGTACATGAGGCCCCTGGTCTGGAGAGTTCAGCTCAGGGTCCTGGACATTCACCATTCAGTACTTTGCAGGTGCAGCTCTAGTTTTATTTTTCTTCCTGCTTCAGCTCTCTCAGAGATTTTTTTGATTCAGTCTTTAAAAAAAAAAAATAACTCATCATAATTTTCCACTCATATGTTTGATTTAATTAAATTTTCCTTTAAAAAAAATTCTTAAATTTTCACCCATAATATCATTTTCTTGTCTCGTGGCTTTTTCTTTTTACAAACATACATTTTTCACAACATTTTTACAACATTTGAATATATCAGGTGTTTTTCTCAATACGATTAACTAGTCTGTGCAAAAAGAGTATGTACTTTATCCTTCTAAACATCTGTTATCAGTAATACTCAACATAATCATCTAATGGCATTTACATATCATTATAATATGTTTGTTGTTAGTATATCGCTTGTCTTTGGTTAAAATGACACCACAGGCTCCACATGGTACCCGGCTCACTGTTCCGGTCTTCCCAGGCAGTATCCCAGCCAAATACTAATCCTGATCCACTCGGCGTCAGCCGTACGGCTGACCTGCTTCGGCTACTGTCAGTTTTCATGCTTAGTGTCACGGACAGTAATGCTCTTCACAGAAAGATAAAAGTTTTAGGGTTTTAGGAGAGCGTTAAATTCAAATGGGGAACTCTGACGAAAGTTTGAACTATTATCTCTCTCTGAGGTTATTCAATCAATCAATTTTTTTTTATATAGCGCCAAATCACAACAAACAGTTGCCCCAAGGCGCTTTATGTTGTAAGGCAAGGCCATACAATAATTATGTAAAACCCCAACGGTCAAAACGACCCCCTGTGAGCAAGCACTTGGCTACAGTGGGAAGGAAAAACTCCCTTTTAACAGGAAGAAACCTCCAGCAGAACCAGGCTCAGGGAGGGGCAGTCTTCTGCTGGGACTGGTTGGGGCTGAGGGAGAGAACCAGGAAAAAGACATGCTGTGGAGGGGAGCAGAGATCGACCACCAATGATTAAACGCAGAGTGGTGCACACAGAGCAAAAAGAGAAAGAAACAGTGCATCATGGGAACCCCCCAGCAGTCTACGTCTATAGCAGCATAACTAAGGGATGGTTCAGGGTCACCTGATCCAGCCCTAACTATAAGCTTTAGCAAAAAGGAAAGTTTTAAGCCTAATCTTAAAAGTAGAGAGGGTGTCTGTCTCCCTGATCTGAATTGGGAGCTGGTTCCACAGGAGAGGAGCCTGAAAGCTGAAGGCTCTGCCTCCCATTCTACTCTTACAAACCCTAGGAACTACAAGTAAGCCTGCAGTCTGAGAGCGAAGCGCTCTATTGGGGTGATATGGTACTACGAGGTCCCTAAGATAAGATGAGACCTGATTATTCAAAACCTTATAAGTAAGAAGAAGAATTTTAAATTCTATTCTAGAATTAACAGGAAGCCAATGAAGAGAGGCCAATATGGGTGAGATATGCTCTCTCCTTCTAGTCCCCGTCAGTACTCTAGCTGCAGCATTTTGAATTAACTGAAGGCTTTTTAGGGAACTTTTAGGACAACCTGATAATAATGAATTACAATAGTCCAGCCTAGAGGAAATAAATGCATGAATTAGTTTTTCAGCATCACTCTGAGACAAGACCTTTCTGATTTTAGAGATATTGCGTAAATGCAAAAAAGCAGTCCTACATATTTGTTTAATATGCACTTTGAATGACATATCCTGATCAAAAATGACTCCAAGATTTCTCACAGTATTACTAGAGGTCAGGGTAATGCCATCCAGAGTAAGGATCTGGTTAAACACCATGTTTCTAAGATTTGTGGGGCCAAGTACAATAACTTCAGTTTTATGAGTTTAAAAGCAGGAAATTAGAGGTCATCCATGTCTTTATGTCTGTAAGACAATCCTGCAGTTTAGTTAATTGGTGTGTGTCCTCTGGCTTCATGGATAGATAAAGCTGGGTATCATCTGCGTAACAATGAAAATTTAAGCAATACCGTCTAATAATACTGCCTAAGGGAAGCATGTATAAAGTGAATAAAATTGGTCCTAGCACAGAACCTTGTGGAACTCCATAATTAACTTTAGTCTGTGAAGAAGATTCCCCATTGACATGAACAAATTGTAATCTATTAGACAAATATGATTCAAACCACCGCAGCGCAGTGCCTTTAATACCTATGGCATGCTCTAATCTCTGTAATAAAATTTTATGGTCAACAGTATCAAAAGCAGCACTGAGGTCTAACAGAACAAGCACAGAGATGAGTCCACTGTCCGAGGCCATAAGAAGATCATTTGTAACCTTCACTAATGCTGTTTCTGTACTATGATGAATTCTAAAACCTGACTGAAACTCTTCAAATAGACCATTCCTCTGCAGATGATCAGTTAGCTGTTTTACAACTACCCTTTCAAGAATTTTTGAGAGAAAAGGAAGGTTGGAGATTGGCCTATAATTAGCTAAGATAGCTGGGTCAAGTGATGGCTTTTTAAGTAATGGTTTAATTACTGCCACCTTAAAAGCCTGTGGTACATAGCCAACTAACAAAGATAGATTGATCGTATTTAAGATCGAAGCATTAAATAATGGTAGGGCTTCCTTGAGCAGCCTAGTAGGAATGGGGTCTAATAAACACGTTGATGGTTTGGATGAAGTAACTAATGAAAATAACTCAGACAGAACAATCGGAGAGAAAGAGTCTAACCAAATACCGGCATCACTGAAAGCAGCCAAAGATAACGATACGTCTTTGGGATGGTTATGAGTAATTTTTTCTCTAATAGTTAAAATTTTGTTAGCAAAGAAAGTCATGAAGTCATTACTAGTTAAAGTTAATGGAATACTCAGCTCAATAGAGCTCTGACTCTTTGTCAGCCTGGCTACAGTGCTGAAAAGAAACCTGGGGTTGTTCTTATTTTCTTCAATTAGTGATGAGTAGAAAGATGTCCTAGCTTTACGGAGGGCTTCTTTATAGAGCAACAGACTCTTTTTCCAGGCTAAGTGAAGATCTTCTAAATTAGTGAGACGCCATTTCCTCTCCAACTTACGGGTTATCTGCTTTAAGCTACGAGTTTGTGAGTTATACCACGGAGTCAGGCACTTCTGATTTAAAGCTCTCTTTTTTAGAGGAGCTACAGCATCCAAAGTTGTCTTCAATGAGGATGTAAAACTATTGATGAGATACTCTGTCTCCCTTACAGAGTTTAGGTAGCTACTCTGCACTGTGTTGGTATATGGCATTAGAGAACATAAAGAAGGAATCATATCCTTAAACCTAGTTACAGCGCTTTCTGAAAGACTTCTAGTGTAATGAAACTTATTCCCCACTGCTGGGTAGTCCATCAGAGTAAATGTAAATGTTATTAAGAAATGATCAGACAGAAGGGAGTTTTCAGGGAATACTGTTAAGTCTTCTATTTCCATACCATAAGTCAGAACAAGATCTAAGATATGATTAAAGTGGTGGGTGGACTCATTTACTTTTTGAGCAAAGCCAATAGAGTCTAATAATAGATTAAATGCAGTGTTGAGGCTGTCATTCTCAGCATCTGTGTGGATGTTAAAATCGCCCACTATAATTATCTTATCTGAGCTAAGCACTAAGTCAGACAAAAGGTCTGAAAATTCACAGAGAAACTCACAGTAATGACCAGGTGGACGATAGATAATAACAAATAAAACTGGTTTTTGGGACTTCCAATTTGGATGGACAAGACTAAGAGTCAAGCTTTCAAATGAATTAAAGCTCTGTCTGGGTTTTTGATTAATTAATAAGCTGGAATGGAAGATTGCTGCTAATCCTCCGCCCCGGCCCGTGCTACGAGCATTCTGACAGTTAGTGTGACTCGGGGGTATTGACTCATTTAAACTAACATATTCATCCTGCTGTAACCAGGTTTCTGTTAGGCAGAATAAATCAATATGTTGATCAATTATTATATCATTTACCAACAGGGACTTAGAAGAGAGAGACCTAATGTTTAATAGACCACATTTAACTGTTTTAGTCTGTGGTGCAGTTGAAGGTGCTATATTATTTTTTCTTTTTGAATTTTTATGCTTAAATAGATTTTTGCTGGTTGTTGGTAGTCTGGGAGCAGGCACCGTCTCTACGGGGATGGGGTAATGAGGGGATGGCAGGGGGAGAGAAGCTGCAGAGAGGTGTGTAAGACTACAACTCTGCTTCCTGGTCCCAACCCTGGATAGTCACGGTTTGGAGGATTTAAGAAAATTGGCCAGATTTCTAGAAATGAGAGCTGCTCCATCCAAAGTGGGATGGATGCCGTCTCTCCTAACAAGACCAGGTTTTCCCCAGAAGCTTTGCCAATTATCTATGAAGCCCACCTCATTTTTTGGACACCACTCAGACAGCCAGCAATTCAAGGAGAACATGCGGCTAAACATGTCACTCCTGGTCCGATTGGGGAGGGGCCCAGAGAAAACAACAGAGTCTGACATTGTTTTTGCAAAGTTACACACCGATTTAATGTTAATTTTAGTGACCTCCGATTGGCGTAACCGGGTGTCATTACTGCCGACGTGAATTACAATCTTACCAAATTTACGCTTAGCCTTAGCCAGCAGTTTCAAATTTCCTTCAATGTCGCCTGCTCTGGCCCCCGGAAGACAATTGACTATGGTTGCTGGTGTCGCTAACTTCACATTTCGCAAAACAGAGTCGCCAATAACCAGAGTTTGATCCTCGGCGGGTGTGTCGTCGAGTGGGGAAAAACGGTTAGAGATGTGAACGGGTTGGCGGTGTACACAGGGCTTCTGTTTAGGGCTACGCTTCCTCCTCACAGTCACCCAGTCGGCCTGCTTTCCCGGCTGCTCGGGATATGCCAGGGGGTAACTAACGGCGGCTAAGCTACCTTGGTCCGCACCGACTACAGGGGCCTGGCTAGCTGTAGAATTTTCCATGGTGCGGAGCCAAGTCTCCAATTCGCCCAGCCTGGCCTCCAAAGCTACGAATAAGCTACACTTATTACAAGTACTGTTACTGCTAAAGGAGGCCGAGGAATAACTAAACATTTCACACCCAGAGCAGAAAAGTGCGGGAGAGACAGGAGAAGCCGCCATGCTAAATCGGCTAAGAGCTAGTAGCTACGCTAAGCTAGCGGATTCCTAAAAACACGCAAAGTGAATAATGTGTAAATAATTTAGAGGTGATTCAGCAGAGGGAGTGCTTTAGTTAAGGCACGTAAAGATTACACTGGGAAACAAATCGTAATCTAGATAACTAGATCAATCTAACTGCTCAGATTAAACGGCTAACAGATACAGAAAAACACCGCTGTGCTCCGGAACAGGAAGTGATACAATACCGCAGTGAGAGCCAACCACCAGTAGAGGCAAGCAAGACTGGCAGTAACTTGTGCTTGTCAGGAGAAATTCCGTCCTGTAAACTTTCATGTCTTAAAACTCGAGCCATAAAACGCTCACAATTTAAATTTTTCTTCATTGATACTGGTAGGTCAGAGCTCTGCCTGCCAAAAAAAAATCTTGAATTTCTGACATTCATAAATGCTTTTTTGTTTTTTGTTGCTGATTTTGGGATTTCAAGTAAGAAATGTACCAGAAGCTCTGAAATGCTTACATCGACCAATAGATGGTGACAAAACTTACTAAAATGTGCGGCAAGGTCTCAGCTGTTTATAGATGGACTGGCGGCCAAAAATCACTTCCAGTTGTGTCTTTGAATTTATGGGCAACTTACTTGTAGATTAATTTACACACATCTATATAATCATAGCCAAGTAGCCTCTGTGCATGTGTGTGTGTGTGTGCGTGCGTGCGTGCGTGCATGTGTCTGGCTTCAATCATGGATAAACCGGGAGAGCTGACATTTGCCGTTTGGTATGCTTATGTATTTTTGGTCAAGGATGAATGCTATGAAAACAGAAAGTTGAACAAATATTTTTCAAGAAATTATCAATATTAACAGCAGTAAGCAAATGACGTGTTGCAATGCACCATGGGAGTTCAGGGTTTTAAATGTTATTATTATGGTTCATGTTAGTTTCATGGTGTTGGTGTTTTTGATTTATTGTTTTTGTAGTTCATAGAGCTGAAACAACTAATCGAGTTTATCGATTAAAATTGATTATTAAAATAGTTGTCAACTAATTTAGTCATCGATTAGTTGCTAAATAACTTTGTTTTACCGCATATGTTTAGTTTCTTCCATATAATCAACCAAGCTTTGCTTTGAATCTTGAACCAATGAAGGAGTGCTTCGAGCTGCTACTTTGTTGGTTTCATTTGTTTTATTTCACTTTATCTTAATTTTCCCCACTAAAACCCTAAAGAGCATATGTCTATGAGGCATATTTACCTTTTTTATGTTAAACTGACCTGTTATGGTCTTCTGAAACAGTTGATAGATGTATTTTATGCTAACGCCGATGCTAACGCATGTCTATGGCATTTTCAATGTTAAAGTTAGCATTAAGCTGCTGGCATTTCAGCATGTTTGTGCATTTGGTTTCTGTATAATAATTAATGGCTCAGCGTTTGTTGTCGTAAGAGTGTCAAATGTATTACAAATTATAATATTTTTTTTATTTTTTATTTCTATATTAATAATAGCAACAATAATAATAGTAATACTAATAGTAATAATGCTACAATACAATTTTAGAGAAAGAGACATGAGTCACGTGTTTCAATGTGAAATGACCACATACAAGTTATACAGAGAATGTTGCACATACGAGCGTATACTGAGTCAGGCTACAGTTTTTGATTTAGGTTTTATGGTTAACTGGTTATGCTAGTTGCTCATGTGCAGCAACAAAAATACCTCTTTTTTTCACCATATATTTTATAACATTTATATGTTTCAATGTTGTTTTATGGCAACTCAGCACTTTGATAAAGCAATGCCATTTGAAATAATTATTTTTGTTCTTTATTATAAACTGTTTTATTCTTTATTATTTTATATTTCAACAGCCAAGGGACATTTGACGATTTGAATGTTCTGTTGTGAAATAAAGTGATGGAAGGAGAGAAAAATTGTTTCTCTGGCACATTTTTAAAAAATTCCACGCTAATCCGATTAATCGATTAATCGTGTCGAAACCCCATCAGATTCATCAATGATCCAAATAATCGCTTGTTGCAGCCCTAGTAGTTCATTTGGTTTAGTTAAGTGTCATGTTGCCGTTACCATGAGTGACAAGTGGAGTGTGTTCGATGCCTTCCGCCACCGTCTCTGTTTGTGCCTGACTAAAAATAAAAGCACCTGCTTTTGGAAGAATGCAGACGAGACAAAAAGCTCTCTATGCGCACGCGTGTGTGTGTGTGTCTTCAATCATGGAGAAACCAGGGAGAGCTGACATTTGCCATTTGGTACGTTTATGTATTTTGGGTCAATAATGAATGCTGCAATCAATCAATCAATCAACTTTTTTCTTATATAGCGCCAAATCACAACAAACAGTTGCCCCAAGGCGCTCCATATTGTAAGGCAAGGCCATACAATAATTATGAAAAACCCCAACAGTCAAAACGACCCCCTATGAGCAAGCACTTGGCCACAGTGGGAAGGAAAAACTCCCTTTTAACAGGAAGAAACCTCCAGCAGAACCAGGCTCAGGGAGGGGCAGTCTTCTGCTGAGACTGGTTGGGGCTGAGGGAAAGAACCAGGAAAAACAAAACGTTGATGGGACAAATATTTTTAGAAAAACTATGAACATTAGCTAACATCACTGAACAATGGGCATTGCTAACTACATTCTGGACTAACCTGCCATTCCAGCAGGGGGCGGTAAATTGTCTATATGTTAAAAGCGTGAGTGTGATTTTTTTATTTAGTAAGTTCAATGTAAGTACATAATTGTAAATATGTTAAAAATATATGTATGACACAAAGTGGGGGGGGGGGGGGGGAGCACTTATTTCCATTGTGGTCTATTTAAAAATCAAATGACAAAATAGAAGTAATAATAACAATACTGATAATGATAATAATAGTGTGTATATGGTAACAAGAACGATAGCAAGAACCTAAAGAATTTATGAATACATTAAGATCCATTAAACCATTCAAATATTATGTAATGAACAAGAAATAAAAGGGTTGAGTTCTTCTAAAAGCTGTTGAGGTCTAAGGTTCTAAAAACATTCTGGACTCACACACCATTCCAACTCAGTATAGAAACTTTACACAATTTATTACCACCCTTGGAAAAATGTCAGCTACCTATTTTATAAACATGACCCATCTAGATCCCATGGATCCCCATGGACAACACACTAGTTCATGTTTAAGCGATTAAAACCGGGCAACTCTGCACTTAAATCACCCGTCCATCACTGTCTCATTCTGCCACTTACAGCCAACATGCTGCTTTCCCTCGATCTTACAAAATGTTGGACAGAGATTTTTATTTTAAACCAAAACCAGAAAATCTGTTTTTTTTTTTTTTTTTTAAACTGTCCGTGGTGCTGTGGTCACTGACGGCGTGCTGAATCCCCCGCTTGATGATGTCATGATGTGATTTGTGTCTTTAATTTCCCCTCCTTGATGACTGCACACAGGTTGTCTTCTCCACAGACACCTGAAAGCAACCTGTGTGCAGTTTCACCTTCACACTTTGACTCCAGCGGTTTCTCTGGGCCCTGATCCTGGTCTGGTTCTTCCACAGGGCTGATCATGAGTCTGGACAAGGAGCTGGCTGTGCTGATCGATGAGCTGAAGCAGGTGGTGGAGGTGGCTTGAGCTCCAGCAGACGCTGCTCCCTCGTGATGCTTTCAAGGGCTGTAGGAAAACCCACATCGTGCCGTCGTTCTCTGGATGAGGCTTCTGCAAATCATCAGTTTTAAAAATGTGTAATAAATGTTTCATTTTCAGCACCAGAGTATTTTTACTCCATTTTTTTTTTTTTTCTTTTGGGTGGTTTTTGCTGTAAACAGCCAGTGACGTGTTCGAGTGTTGTTCTTGTTGTTAGCTAATTCGCTGTCACAACTTTGAGAATGGAGGATTGTGGGACGGATTAGATCATGTGGCCAATTCTAGATGCAGTGTAATGAAAAAAAAAACACAGTATATTCATCAAATTTCTATGTGATTGTAAACTTTGTGTATCAGAGTGGAAAGGTGTGATTTATGTCATGATGTTTCTCTAATGTAGCGTGCACACGGACTGGGGGGGATGCGTGCGTGTGTATGCTGGTGACGTGCTGCAGCACAGCTCTTTGTTTGTGTCATTTGTCTGTCTTTTCTCCAACACTCAGCTTCTCTGAAATAGCTTTTTGTTTTTTTGTTTTTTTTTTGAAAGAAGAGAGTTTAGAAGGAACTACTTCTGGATGGCAAACACCCAGGCAGGCAACCAGTCCATCCCCAACTCTCCAAAGTAACCATGTACATGCTGTCGCCAGGTAAAACACATGTTCTTGACCTTCTCCAGCTGCTGGTGTCCTCAACACTAAGACACATGGTCAAAATGCTGTAGTTGACACTCCCTCACAATGCAAGTGACACATCTCAGGTTCCAGGCCCTAAAGCAGCTCCATGGCATCATGGATATGGTGACATGCAACAACCAGGTGCATGGTCCTGGACTTCACTTATTACAGGGTGTTAATTGGTTTGTGTTGTTTTTTTTTTGGTAGATAATCTTGTGGCTGTTCAAAGTGTTATAAACATAAATAAAAGGTACATATTATCTCACCATCTGCACCAACATCTTTTCCTTTTTATCCCCCTGGTATCAAACATGGGGGCTGCAGCTATCAGCACGTCTGTGCCGTGACATTCACGATGTGGGGAGGCTCCCCTCATACGGTCGGGGCAGACGCTGTAACCTGTTAACATGGCTGCAGAACACAAAACACATCTGTGTAAAACACTGAAGACCTCAATGCAGTTGTAAAAATCACAGTGTGCTCATTGTGGCGCTGTTTCAGATGTTTGAAAGTAAACAGTTCTGTCATGAAACTCACCAGAGGATCCTTCAAAGAGACCTGACAACAAAAACGTCCAGTCACCTTATGTCCCCAGTTGGTGTCTCACCACCACACAGTAAGACTCATGCAGATGTGACTGAGGCCAGGAGGAGGCGCTGTTCATGTGGTCATCACTCTATAAACTAAAGGACTCTGGCTACCGAGGCCACAGCCCGGGTTTTAGCCTTCTGGTCAGAGTGCCTGCTTCCCATGGGAGGGTTAGGGTTGAGTGGGCAAATGCTCACATTCGCTGGCGTGTTCTCTTCACGGATGAATCCCGGTTCACACTGTTCAGGGCAGATGGCAGACAGCGTGTGTGGCGTCGTGTGGGTGAGCGGTTTTCTGATGTCAATGTTGTGGATCGAGTGGCCCATGGTGGCGGTGGGGTTATGGTATGGGCAGGCGTCTGTTATGGACGAAGAACACAGGTGCATTTTATTGATGGCATTTTGAATGCACAGAGATACCGTGATGAGATCCTGAGGCCCATTGTTGTGCCATACATCCAAGAACATCACCTCATGTTGCAGCAGGATAATGCACGGCCCCATGTTGCAAGGATCTGTACACAATTCTTGGAAGCTGAAAATGTCCCAGTTCTTGCATGACCGGCATACTCGCTGGACATGTCACCCATTGAGCATGTTTGGGATGCTCTGGACCGGCGTATACGACAGCGTGTACCAGTTCCTGCCAATATCCAGCAACTTCACACAGCCATTGAAGAGGAGTGGACCACTGATACCATAAGTCAGAACAAGATCTAAGATATGATTAAAGTGGTGGGTGGACTCATTTACTTTTTGAGCAAAGCCAATAGAGTCTAATAATAGATTAAATGCAGTGTTGAGGCTGTCATTCTCAGCATCTGTGTGGATGTTAAAATCGCCCACTATAATTATCTTATCTGAGCTAAGCACTAAGTCAGACAAAAGGTCTGAAAATTCACAGAGAAACTCACAGTAACGACCAGGAGGACGATAGATAATAACAAATAAAATTGTTTTTTGGGACTTCCAATTTGGATGGACAAGACTAAGAGTCAAGCTTTCAAATGAATTAAAGCTCTGTCTGGGTTTTTGATTAATTAATAAGCTGGAATGGAAGATTGCTGCTAAAATTAAAGAAACACACTTCAAATTTATGAACAATATTTACCCATCTAAAGAATTACTAAGGTTACGTTTTAACATTCAAGAAAATAACTTCATTTTGCCTTACAAATGTTGAAACTACGGACCATTTGTTTTTCTACTGTGTTGTGGTGCAATCCTTTTGGACAGAATTACTTAACTGGGTCAAAATATTATTTCCATCAACAATTAATTTTACAAGAGATAATATTACTTTTGGTTTTCTGAGTAAGAATAAGAAAGAACTCTGTATTAATGTAATTTTATGTCTTGCCAAATTTTGTATCCACAAAAGCAAATGTCAAAAATGTCCCCCTACATTTTCCTACTTCAAGAATGACTTTGACCTCTACATGAAATCTTTGGAAGATATGAAGCAACCGAAAGCCATGAAACTCTTCTTCTTTTTTTTTTTGCAGTTGTCAAGCACTGATCTTTGAACCAAAAACTTCATGACCTTATCTGTGAGCTATTTTTAAAGTCTACAAACTCTTCTCCGTGAACTTTGAACTTTCTCTAAAGACTATGAACTTTCAAAACTATGAACTTTTCCCTGTGAACTTTGAACTTTTTTCTAAAGACTAAAAAAAAAAGAAAAGACACACTGACGCCTTCTTTTTTATTTTTCTTGTATATTTTGTATATCTCTTTCAATTTATAACGGTGATACTGTGACTTTTGTGGCCTTGTGCTTTGTTCATTATAGTATTTGTTGAAATAAAGTTTTGGGAGAGAAAAAAAAAAGACTTCACATTTTAACAAAAGAACAACCAGCTGCTGGGTCAAAGGTCACATCAGCTCTTCAATATGAAAATAAGACGTTCTGCAGAAAAAAGTAAATCCAACATACTTTATTTGTGACAAATCTACAAAAGAAGAAAAATAATCTGTGCAGAGCCGCAAGTGGCCAGGTGGTGGCAGTCTTACAACAAGAAGCTGATGTGCAAACGGAGAAAAGAATTTGTCCATGTTTCGGTCGCCATCACCGTCTTTTCACCTGGCGGTGGGGGGGGCACAGCAGGTGTTGAAGATCACCTGATGCATCAGAGCACTTGAGTCCAGGACATGAAGGTCATTTTCTGTCCATGAGGCCGACGTCTTCTATTTCTTCTTCTGACTCCGACCACTGCCACCATCATCGACCTTTTCTGACCTGTGACTGGAGACAAACAGGGTCACAGATCAGAGTGTCAGTGACCTAGAGCTCATCTGCTCCATTCTCCAAACTATTTCCCACTGATCATCTGCAGAGGAATGGTCTATTTGAAGAGTTTCAGTCAGGTTTTAGAATTCATCATAGTACAGAAACAGCATTAGTGAAGGTTACAAATGATCTTCTTATGGCCTCGGACAGTGGACTCATCTCTGTGCTTGTTCTGTTAGACCTCAGTGCTGCTTTTGATACTGTTGACCATAAAATTTTATTACAGAGATTAGAGCATGCCATAGGTATTAAAGGCACTGCGCTGCGGTGGTTTGAATCATATTTGTCTAATAGATTACAATTTGTTCATGTAAATGGGGAATCTTCTTCACAGACTAAAGTTAATTATGGAGTTCCACAAGGTTCTGTGCTAGGACCAATTTATTCACTTTATACATGCTTCCCTTAGGCAGTATTATTAGACGGTATTGCTTAAATTTTCATTGTTACGCAGATGATACCCAGCTTTATCTATCCATGAAGCCAGAGGACACACACCAATTAGCTAAACTGCAGGATTGTCTTACAGACATAAAGAGATGGATGACCTCTAATTTCCTGCTTTTAAACTCAGATAAAACTGAAGTTATTGTACTTGGCCCCACAAATCTTAGAAACATGGTGTCTAACCAGATCCTTACTCTGGATGGCATTACCCTGACCTCTAGTAATACTGTGAGAAATCTTGGAGTCATTTTTGATCAGGATATGTCATTCAAAGCGCATATTAAACAAATATGTAGGACTGCTTTTTTGCATTTACACAATATCTCTAAAATTAGAAAGGTCTTGTCTCAGAGTGATGCTGAAAAACTAATTCATGCATTTATTTCCTCTAGGCTGGACTATTGTAATTCATTATTATCAGGTTGTCCTAAAAGTTCCCTAAAAAGCCTTCAGTTAATTCAAAATGCTGCAGCTAGAGTACTGACGGGGACTAGAAGGAGAGAGCATATCTCACCCATATTGGCCTCTCTTCATTGGCTTCCTGTTAATTCTAGAATAGAATTTAAAATTCTTCTTCTTACTTATAAGGTTTTGAATAATCAGGTCCCATCTTATCTTAGGGACCTCGTAGTACCATATCACCCCAATAGAGCGCTTCGCTCTCAGACTGCAGGCTTACTTGTAGTTCCTAGGGTTTTTAAGAGTAGAATGGGAGGCAGAGCCTTCAGCTTTCAGGCTCCTCTCCTGTGGAACCAGCTCCCAATTCAGATCAGGGAGACAGACACCCTCTCTACTTTTAAGATTAGGCTTAAAACGTTCCTTTTTGCTAAAGCTTATAGTTAGGGCTGGATCAGGTGACCCTGAACCATCCCTTAGTTATGCTGCTATAGACGTAGACTGCTGGGGGGTTCCCATGATGCACTGAGTGTTTCTTTCTCTTTTTGCTCTGTATGCACCACTCTGCATTTAATCATTAGTGATCGATCTCTGCTCCCCTCCACAGCATGTCTTTTTCCTGGTTCTCTCCCTCAGCCCCAACCAGTCCCAGCAGAAGACTGCCCCTCCCTGAGCCTGGTTCTGCTGGAGGTTTCTTCCTGTTAAAAGGGAGTTTTTCCTTCCCACTGTAGCCAAGTGCTTGCTCACAGGGGGTCGTTTTGACCATTGGGGTTTTTCTGTAATTATTGTATGGCTTTGCCTTACAATATAAAGCGCCTTGGGGCAACTGTTTGTTGTGATTTGGCGCTATATAAAAAAAATTGATTGATTGATTATGAAGAAAATGATAACATTATTTTCCAGCAGCTGTAAATTTTCTCAGAGTCATTTCTGCATTTTTACTATCTTGTAGATAAACGCTGGACTGAAACCTGAAGTAACAGCTCAGATACTGACAGCTGTGCTTAAACTGTCTGGAAATAGTTTTGATGGTATCTGAGGTTTTTCCAACATCTTGAAAAAAATGTACATTTAGTTGAACTGTATTCAGTTGAATACACCACAAAGACAAGATATTTAATGTTCAAACTGATAGACTATCCATTTCAAAATGAGCAAATATTTGCACAAAAACAATAAAGTTTATCAGTTTGAACATTAAATATCTTGTCTTTGTGGTGTATTCAACTGAATATAGGTTGAAGAGGATTTGAAAATCATTGTATTGTTTTTATTTACATTTTACACAACGTCTCAACTTTATTGGGACTGGGGTTGTATTTTACACAGATCACTTCCTGCTCACAGTCAAACACTTTCTACTTCCTGCTCATGGTCTAACACTGATTACTTCCTGCTCATGGTCAAACACTGATTACTTCCTGCTCATGGTCAAACACTTTCTACTTCCTGCTCATGGTCAAACACTGATCACTTCCTGCTCATGGTCAAACACTGATTACTTCCTGCTCATGGTTAAAAGCTGTCTTTCCTGCTTATGGTCAAACAATGACTACTTCCTGGTCATGGTCAAACACTGATCACTTCCTGCTCATGGTCAAACACTGATTACTTCCTGCTCATGGTTAAAAGCTGTCTTTCCTGCTTATGGTCAAACAATGACTACTTCCTGCTCATGGTCAAACAATGACTACTTCCTGCTCATGGTCAAACACTGATTACTTCCTGCTCATGGTCAAACACTGATTACTTCCTGCTCATGGTTAAAAGCTGTCTTTCCTGCTTATGGTCAAACAATGACTACTTCCTGGTCATGGTCAAACACTGATCACTTACTGCTCTGCATGCTCACCAGTTTCCACTGAAGGATCTTGATCCACTCATCGGCCTCCACTCCTGTCTTTGCACAAAGATAAAATGTCCTCTCTGGAAACACCAGGCTGTGGACAGACAACATCATGACTCAAAAAGACAACCCCAAACAAGTTTGTCCAAAGGAATTTGGATGAGCTGTATTCTTCAGTCACTTTCCACAAGAACAGACATTGACTTTAATGAGTTTTCAGTGCAGGACACGTTTATTGTGTGTCCTTCTTGACAGCGACTGCCCTGTCCTGATTTGACTGTCTTTAGTACTGTGGAGAGGACAGACACCTCAAGTTCACAGACAGTGTGAACTCAGGGTGCTGTAGTGATATTATCACGTTTTGACATAATTCACCATAACTGAGTGTCCCTCTGTCTGTCCTCTGATGTGTTAACATGCCCAGATGTACAGAGTGCAGACAATGTGTCCCATGTCCCACATGTGTTAACATGCCGAGGTGCGCATAATGAGCTTCCTGTCTTGACAATGTGGATTCTATAGACCATTTCATGGATATCGCCATACTGGCTTTGGCGCGGTGCATGCTGGGATCGTTTGTGGCCAAACAAACCATCATCCGCCGACTCGAACATGTTGTAGATCGTTGTGATCACGTTGTGACCCTCAGTGTGATCTAGTAATTAAGTAACAAAAAAACCCTGCTGAATCTAATCATCATACTCAGTTGTCATGCCACTGTGTGCCTGAGCCTTATGAACTAGGTGGGGCTGATCGATGTGCAGTTTATAACTGCAACAACGATCAATGGTATAAGGACAGATCATTGATTGAATCCAATAATGCTTCATAATAATTTTGTCTTATAGACAAAATTTCATCTGCAAGTGTTCAGTTAACGTAGCTTCAGCTTGCCGGCGAGCCGGTAACAGCAGCAGCATTTGGAGGAATTATTATTAATTATTATTGTTATTATTATTATTGTTGTTATTTAATTGTATTTATTTGTTTATTTATTTTTTACACGAGGGACTGTAACTTCACTTCACCGGGAGATATTTATTGATGGTCCAGTCGATGCCAGACCTTCGTGCGCTGCCCCATGGAACAGGCACGTTAATGGGCAACAAATAAAAACTGTACAGTGTCAAACGGCAGATGATTCTCTTTTCTTGCCCGCAACAACAGACAAGAGTCCTGGTAACGATTTTAAACAGCAGAAAGGTGAATCACTATTGACATCTTTAAAAGACTTCGACAGACGCCGAGGAATAAATTCTGGACTCACTGCTTATGAATCAGAACCAGCAGATCCACAATCAACTTCAAGAAATTATCATTTTCCTGCTACACACCCTCAAAAACAACACAACGGCCCAACCTAAGCTTGGAGCTGGAATATTTATGTTGTACATTACATGACAGAAATCATAAAGAGCAGAACAGTTTAATGTGCAGAAAGAGTTACTATTGGAGGCTGTAAATTTACGTGCTGCTTCAATGACGGCTGTGTGCGCTACAGTCAGCAGGGTTTTATGATCACACCCGAGGATCACAACTTCTACCACACGTCCGAGTAGGCGGACGACGCTTTGTTTGTCCCCAAGCAAACCCAGCATGCACCACATCAAATCCAATATGGCGGTAAGCCTCTCGGCACCTTTGGTTTTTGTCCCTGCCTCAGCTCCTGCACAACCAATCAGCACTGCTCGTTCCGGTCCTGCCAATGTGTATTCATGTAATGCACATGACAACCTGTCTCTGGCAAACTAATGTTTCCTGTCTCACCTGTGTGTCTTCCTGCTGTACATAAGACAAAGCTCTGTTTTCCCCATCAGAACACCTGTGAGGTAACTGGCAGGGCCGAGCTGTATGTGTGTCTGTGAATTCTGCAAATAAAAAACGACTACTACAGACAAAACTATCCTACACCGTGTGTCCACATCAGGAAAAACTATCCTCCATCGTGTGTCCACATCAACAAAAACTATCCTGCACCGTGTGTCCACATCAACAAAAACTATCCTCCACCGTGTGTCCACATCAACAAAAACTATCCTGCACCGTGTGTCCACATCAACAAAAACTATCCTGCACCGTGTGTCCACATCAACAAAAACTATCCTGCACCGTGTGTCCACATCAACAAAAACTATCCTGCACCGTGTGTCCACATCAACAAAAACTATCCTGCACCGTGTGTCCACATCAACAAAAACTATCCTGCACCGTGTGTCCACATCAACAAAAACTATCCTGCACCGTGTGTCCACATCAGGAAAAACTATCCTGCACCGTGTGTCCACATCAACAAAAACTATCCTGCACCGTGTGTCCACATCAACAAAAACTATCCTCCACCGTGTGTCCACATCAACAAAAACTATCCTGCACCGTGTGTCCACATCAACAAAAACTATCCTGCACCGTGTGTCCACATCAACAAAAACTATCCTGCACCGTGTGTCCACATCAGGAAAAACTATCCTGCACCGTGTGTCCACATCAACAAAAACTATCCTGCACCGTGTGTCCACATCAACAAAAACTATCCTGCACCGTGTGTCCACATCAGGAAGAACTATCCTACACCGTGTGTCCACATCAACAAAAACAATCCTACACCGTGTGTCCACATCAACAAAAACTATCCTGCACCGTGTGTCCACATCAGGAAAAACTATCCTCCACCGTGTGTCCACATCAGGAAAAACTATCCTACACCGTGTGTCCACATCAGGAAAAACTATCCTCCACCGTGTGTCCACATCAGGAAAAACTATCCTACACCGTGTGTCCACATCAGGAAAAACTATCCTCCACCGTGTGTCCACATCAGGAAAAACTATCCTCCACCGTGTGTCCACATCAGGAAAAACTATCCTGCACCGTGTGTCCACATCAACAAAAACTATCCTGCACCGTGTGTCCACATCAACAAAAACTATCCTGCACCGTGTGTCCACATCAACAAAAACTATCCTGCACCGTGTGTCCACATCAACAAAAATTATCCTGCACCGTGTGTCCACATCAACAAAAATTATCCTGCACCGTGTGTCCACATCAACAAAAATTATCCTACACCGTGTGTCAATCAATCAATCAATCAACTTTTTTCTTATATAGCGCCAAATCACAACAAACAGTTGCCCCAAGGCGCTCTATATTGTAAGGCAAGGCCATACAATAATTATGAAAAACCCCAACGGTCAAAACGACCCCCTATGAGCAAGCACTTGGCTACAGTGGGAAGGAAAAACTCCCTTTTAACAGGAAGAAACCTCCAGCAGAACCAGGCTCAGGGAGGGGCAGTCTTCTGCTGAGACTGGTTGGGGCTGAGGGAAAGAACCAGGAAAAAGACATGCTGTGAAGGGGGGCAGAGATCGATCACTAATGATTAAATGCAGAGTGATGCATACGGAGCAAAAAGAGAAAGAAACAGTGCATCATGGGAACCCCCCAGCAGTCTACGTCTAAAGCAGCATAACCAAGGGATGGTTCAGGGTCACCTGATCCAGCCCTAACTATAAGCCTTAGCGAAAAGGAAAGTTTTAAGCCTAATCTTAAAAGTAGAGAGGGTGTCTGTCTCCCTGATCTGAATTGGGAGCTGGTTCCACAGGAGAGGAGCCTGAAAGCTGAAGGCTCTGCCTCCCATTCTACTCTTACAAACCCTAGGAACTACAAGTAAGCCTGCAGTCTGAGAGCGAAGCGCTCTATTGGGGTGATATGGTACTACGAGGTCCCTAAGATAAGATGGGACCTGATTATTCAAAACCTTATAAGTAAGAAGAAGAATTTTAAATTCTATTCTAGAATTAACAGGAAGCCAATGAAGAGAGGCCAATATGGGTGAGATATGCTCTCTCCTTCTAGTCCCCGTCAGTACTCTAGCTGCAGCATTCTGAACCAACTGAAGGCTTTTTAGGGAACTTTTAGGACAACCTGATAATAATGAATTACAATAGTCCAGCCTAGAGGAAATAAATGCATGAATTAATTTTTCAGCATCACTCTGAGACAAGACCTTTCTGATTTTAGAGATATTGCGTAAATGCAAAAAGGCAGTCCTACATATTTGTTTAATATGCGCTTTGAATGACATATCCTGATCAAAAATGACTCCAAGATTTCTCACAGTATTACTAGAGGTCAGGGTAATGCCATCCAGAGTAACGATCTGGTTAGACACCATGCTTCTAAGATTTGTGGGGCCAAGTACAATAACTTCAGTTTTATCTGAGTTTAAAAGCAGGAAATTAGAGGTCATCCATGTCTTTATGTCTGTAAGACAATCCTGCAGTTTAGCTAATTGGTGTGTATCCTCTGGCTTCATAGATAGATAAAGCTGGGTATCATCTGCGTAACAATGAAAATTTAAGCAATGCTGTCTAATAATACTGCCTAAGGGAAGCATGTATAAAGTGAATAAAATAGGTCCTAGCACAGAACCTTGTGGAACTCCATAATTAACCTTAGTTTGTGAAGAAGACCCCCCATTTAGCTAGGACATCTTACCACTCATCACTAATTGAAGAAAATAAGAACAACCCCAGGTTTCTTTTCAGCACTGTAGCCAGGCTGACAAAGAGTCAGAGCTCTATTGAGCCGAGTATTCCTTTAACTTTAACTAGTAATGACTTCATGACTTTCTTTGCTAATAAAATTTTAACTATTAGAGAAAAAATTACTCATAACCATCCCAAAGACGTATCGTTATCTTTGGCTGCTTTCAGTGATGCCGGTATTTGGTTAGACTCTTTCTCTCCGATTGTTCTGTCTGAGTTATTTTCATTAGTTACTTCATCCAAACCATCAACATGTCTATTAGACCCCATTCCTACCAGGCTGCTCAAGGAAGCCCTACCATTATTTAATGCTTCGATCTTAAATATGATCAATCTATCTTTATTAGTTGGCTATGTACCACAGGCCTTTAAGGTGGCAGTAATTAAACCATTACTTAAAAAGCCATCACTTGACCCAGCTATCTTAGCTAATTATAGGCCAATCTCCAACCTTCCTTTTCTCTCAAAAATTCTTGAAAGGGTAGTTGTAAAACAGCTAACTGATCATCTGCAGAGGAATGGTCTATTTGAAGAGTTTCAGTCAGGTTTTAGAATTCATCATAGTACAGAAACAGCATTAGTGAAGGTTACAAATGATCTTCTTATGGCCTCGGACAGTGGACTCATCTCTGTGCTTGTTCTGTTAGACCTCAGTGCTGCTTTTGATACTGTTGACCATAACATTTTATTACAGAGATTAGAGCATGCCATAGGTATTAAAGGCACTGCGCTGCGGTGGTTTGAATCATATTTATCTAATAGATTACAATTTGTTCATGTAAATGGGGAATCTTCTTCACAGACTAAAGTTAATTATGGAGTTCCACAAGGTTCTGTGCTAGGAACTCCATAATTAAAATCCATATAAAAAAAATTGATTGATTGCTTGAAAGTTCCCTGAAAAGCCTTCAGTTAATTCAAAATGCTGCAGCTAGAGTACTAACGGGGACTAGAAGGAGAGAGCATATCTCACCCATATTGGCCTCTCTTCATTGGCTTCCTGTTAATTCTAGAATAGAATTTAAAATTCTTCTTCTTACTTATAAGGTTTTGAATAATCAGGTCCCATCTTATCTTAGGGACCTCGTAGTACCATATCACCCCAATAGAGCGCTTCGCTCTCAGACTGCAGGCTTACTTGTAGTTCCTAGGGTTTGTAAGAGTAGAATGGGAGGCAGAGCCTTCAGCTTTCAGGCTCCTCTCCTGTGGAACCAGCTCCCAATTCAGATTAGGGAGACAGACACCCTCTCTACTTTTAAGATTAGGCTTAAAACTTTCCTTTTTGCTAAAGCTTATAGTTAGGGCTGGATCAGGTGACCCTGAACCGTCCCTTAGTTATGCTGCTATAGACTTAGACTGCTGGGGGGTTCCCATGATGCACTGAGTGTTTCTTTCTCTTTTTGCTCTGTATGCACCACTCTGCATTTAATCATTAGTGATTGATCTCTGCTGTCTTCCACAGCATGTCTTTTTCCTGATTCTCTCCCTCAGCCCCAACCAGTCCCAGCAGAAGACTACCCCTCCCTGAGCCTGGTTCTGCTGGAGGTTTCTTCCTGTTAAAAGGGAGTTTTTCCTTCCCACTGTAGCCAAGTGCTTGCTCACAGGGGGTCGTTTTGACCGTTGGGGTTTTACATAATTATTGTATGGCCTTGCCTTACAATATAAAGCGCCTTGGGGCAACTGTTTGCTGTGATTTGGCGCTATATAAATAAAATTGATTTGATTTTGATTTGATTTACATGAACAAATTGTAATCTATTAGATAATCTATTGTAATTGTAATCACCGTGTGTCCACATCAACAAAAACTATCCTACACCGTGTGTCCACATCAACAAAAACCATCCTACACCGTGTCCACATCAGCAAAAACCATCCTACACCGTGTGTCCACATCAACAAAAACTATCCTACACCGTGTCCACATCAGCAAAAACCATCCTACACCATGTGTCCACATCAACAAAAACCATCCTACACCGTGTGTCCACATCAACAAAAACTATCCTACACCGTGTCCACATCAGCAAAAACCATCCTACACCGTGTGTCCACATCAACAAAAACCATCCTACACCGTATCCACATCAGCAAAAACCATCCTACACCGTGTCCACATCAGCAAAAACCATCCTACACCGTGTGTCCACATCAACAAAAACTATCCTACACCGTGTGTCCACATCAACAAAAACTATCCTACACCGTGTGTCCACATCAACAAAAACTATCCTACACCGTGTGTCCACATCAACAAAAACCATCCTACACCATGTCCACATCAGCAAAAACCATCCTACACCGTGTGTCCACATCAGCAAAAACCATCCTACACCGTGTGTCCACATCAACAAAAACTATCCTACACCGTGTGTCCACATCAACAAAAACCATCCTACACCATGTCCACATCAGCAAAAACCATCCTGCACCGTGTCCACATCAGCAAAAACCATCCTACACCGTGTCCACATCAGCAAAAACCATCCAACACCGTGTCCACATCAGCAAAAACCATCCTACACCGTGTGTCCACATCAACAAAAGCCATCCTGCACCGCGCATCCACATCAGGACAAAACTATCCTGCACAGCGCGTCCACATCAGGACAAAACTATCCTGCACCGCGCGTCCACATCAGGACAAAACTATCCTGCACCGCGCATACACATCAGGACAAAACTATCCTGCACTACTTATAAGTGGGTGATTCTTAGACTATGGGCACTTATTATGTCCTTTGATCATATTATATGAAAAACAGAAAAAAGGGGAAATTTCACACTTTTATAGTTATCTTTACAATGAAAGTGTGTTAAGAAATTTGTTCTAATAGTCTATGATGACTTTTTCACCTTTTTTCAGCATCATTATATGCAAATATTGCCGTTTTGTGCTTGTCCCACACCTAGACTTTTGATCTTCAATGATAAAAATGAATGGTAAAGAAACATTTTTTTCTCATGTTTTAAAATATCTTTGAATAAAATATCAGTAAAATAATCAAAACATAATTGGGGTATTCAATGTCATACAACTGTTGTGATTTTTTTTTTTAAACAAAATGTAGTTGTCCCACACTATTGCTGTAATTTCCACCACAACACTGTAATGTCCCTAAACAGTTTGTATGAAAGATTGTTTGTGTAGTTTCTATGGAGATAAACAGTGACATCAGAGCACATGTATATAGCACCAAATCACAACAAACAGTTGCCCCAAGGCGCTTTATATTGTAAGGCAATGGTGTGGTGGAAATTACATTTACAAGGCCAATAGTGCCCGTAGTTAAAGAATCACCCAAATATGAAAGTAACACATATAAAACAAAGAAGATGAAGAAAGCAGATGACTTGTGTTTGCCCTCGTGGTCATAAAATTTGACGATTGACCAGAAAGGAGAAGTGCGAGTAGAAAATAGAGAAGTGAACAAAGTGAAGGACGAGCTTTTCCTCTGATAATTCTGTTTTACTGCACTGATGCATGTCTGTCCATCTGTATTTGGACTTTCATTTTAGTTTTTTCATTAACCTTATTTTTATTGTCTAAATATGTAAAAATACTTGTAAAATGTTGATTTGTTTGAAAGTATCCAGAGTAGATGGGTAAATATACAGATCAACTTTATTTATCCAGATCAAAATTAATTTTCCAGTGTGCAAAAACAGTAAACAGTAACCAATGGTTAGTTAAATACACAATTACAGAAAGTGTTATTATTAACTAGAAATCAGTCTTTTACATACAATACAATAAGTACAACACATTTATGCAAAATGGGTGGAAGGCATTTGCACAAGATGTTTGACAATACTGCACATAACTCTGAATAAATCTGATCATTAGTGTTCATTGTGCAGACGTGGGAGGAGTTATACAGCCTGATTGCCACAGGTAGGAGGGGCCTCCTGTGGTGTTCTGTGGTGCACCTTGGTGGTCTCAGTCTGTGGCTGAAGGTGCTCTGACAGGACATCAGTGTGGCATGCAGGGGGTGGGAGGTGCTGCCCAGGTTGGTGAGCAGTTTCCTCTGCATCGTCCTCTCTGACACCTCCACCACAGACTCCAGCTCCACCCCCAGGACAGAGCCAGCTCTCATGATGAGCTTGTTGAGTTTGTTCATGTCTGCTGCCTTCAGCCTGCTGCTCCACCACACTACAACGTAGAAGATGACGCTGGAGACCACTGAGTGACAAAGCATCTGCACCATATTTCTGCAGACATTGAAAGATCTGAGCCTCCTGAGGACGTCCAGTGGGCTCTGACCTTTCTTATACACAGCATCTGTATTTACAGTCCAGTGTAGTTTGTTGTCTGTGTGGACACCCAGGTACTTGTAGTAGTTCACATTGTCCACCTCAGTTCCATTAATGGAACTGTCATTGCCTTTTGGCACTTGGTTTCCAGCTGATGAGTGGAACAGGCACAAAATTGGAACCTCCATCCAATTTTGGTGGTGCGGGTAAATCCAGAACAGAAAAATGAGAGTGACTGAGGCACTTTTGATTGCAATATAATACAAAATGTACACTAAAAATACTTCTATGTCAGTAATAAGTTGCTCTAAATGATTTCTCGTTATTTATAACTGTGATATTATGACAATTACAAAGTACTGATTGACTGATTGATTGATTGATTGATTGATTGATTGATTAAAATGAGCTTTTCAAGATTAAATTCAAATGTCCACAAAATCCACAATCCGGATCAGATCAAGATCAAACTTTGTCAGGTGATAGTGTCAGTTTGCACCTCACTTTCAAATATGAGTGTGACTGGGGCACGTTTGATTAAGATATAATGTAAAATATGCATTAAATGGGGTCTTTAATGTTAAATTTAAAAGGCCACAACATCTGTGATCTGGATCAGATCTAAATCAAACTTTGTCAACCGATAGTGAGTGTCAGTCTGCACCTCACTCTCAAATATGAAAGAAATGTGATCTTCATTGACAAAGTTATGAATTTTAAGACATTTGCTCAATGTTAAAGATAGTCGTAGTAATCGTTCATTGTTTGAAATCTTGGTAAATTCTTTTGCATTAAGACATGATGCATTAGTCTGTCTAACTTTTAGAATGGAAGTCTTCAGAGGGCTGATGTCTCTGCGTCATACAACAAACCTGACAGTTGGACATATTGGATGTCATTTAGTTTTTAATCGACACAGGATTGGATATTTCTTGTCACTGAAAACAACTGTTACTCGCGCGATGAAAAGCTCACCAGAAACAGTTGACTCTGTCCTGAGAGTAGTCAAACTGGACTGCAGAACACTCTCTCAGATCCAGGGTACGAAGCGGCTCATCACACTGCAACAAACAAGAGACAACGACTCAGAGGACATCAGGCCCGTTCGTCCGATGGAGTGAAATCAGAGTATGAAGACGTATCAGCAAACACACAACGTGTGATGGTTTAGTCTCTCAGAGTTTCACAGGCTGTGATGTCAGGCTGCCATCCTCATGTCCTGATTCACTGTTTGACCTGAACCAGATCCCACCGACAAAAAAAACGTGGTTTCTGTCAGAAAAACAGCAACAATATAAATAATAGAACTTAGCACAGCAATGATGATGGGTCCTACAATCACCAAAACCAAGACCACGAGTCCAAAGAAGCAACAACATCTTCTGAAAGAAGCAATCAATAACGTGCCGCGACAGACGGGGAAGGAACCTGAAGAGAACGATGGACAGACTAAACCGGGTCAAGTGACCAGAGTGTTGATGAGTGGGGGATGAGATCTCTGATCCAGCAAGGCCAGAACCCGAAACAAGCAAAGAGAAGCACAACGACAAGCCAGGAGACAATCTGATGTCAAACCACATCAATACAATCAATGTTAAAAGACATCAGTGCGATCAATATTAAACTACATCACTGTTATCAATATTAGACTACATCAGTGCGATCAAGATTACACTACATCAGTGCGATCAATGTTAAACTACATCAGTGCGATTAATATTAAATTGCATCACTATGATCAATATGAAACTACACCTGTGTGATCAATATTAAATTACATCAGTATGATCAATATTAAACTGCATCAGTGCGTTAAATATAAAACTGCATCAGTGCGATCAATATTAAAGTGCATCAGTGCGATCAATATTACACTACATCACTGCGATCAATATTACACTACATCAGTGCGATCAATATTAAACTACATCACTGTTATCAATATTAAACTACATCACTACGCTCAAGATTACTCTACATCAGTGCAATCAATATTAAACTACATCACTATGATCAATAGTAAACTGCATCAGTGCGTTAAATATAAAACAGCATCAGTGCGATCAATATTAAACTACATCACTGTTATCAATATTAAACTACATCACTACAATCAAGATTACACTACATCAAATCAAATCAATTTTATTTATATAGCGCCAAATCACAACAAACAGTTGCCCCAAGGCGCTTTATATTGCAAGGCAAAGCCATACAATAATTACAGAAAAACCCCAACGGTCAAAACGACCCCCTGTGTGTCTTTATGTCTGTAAGACAATCCTGCAGTTTAGCTAATTGGTGTGTGTCCTCTGGCTTCATGGATAGATAAAGCTGGGTATCATCTGCGTAACAATGAAAATTTAAGCAATGCTGTCTAATAATACTGCCTAAGGGAAACATGTATAAAGTGAATAAAATTGGTCCTAGCACAGAACCTTGTGGAACTCCATAATTAACTTTAGTCTGTGAAGAAGATTCCCCATTTACATGAACAAATTGTAATCTATTAGACAAATATGATTCAAACCACCGCAGCGCAGTGCCTTTAATACCTATGACATGCTCTAATCTCTGTAATAAATTTTATGGTCAACAGTATCAAAAGCAGCACTGAGGTCTAACAGAACAAGCACAGAGATGAGTCCACTGTCCGAGGCCATAAGAAGATCATTTGTAACCTTCACTAATGCTGTTTCTGTACTATGATGAATTCTAAAACCTGACTGAAACTCTTCAAATAGACCATTCCTCTGCAGATGATCAGTTAGCTGTTTTACAACTACCCTTTCAAGAATTTTTGAGAGAAAAGGAAGGTTGGAGATTGGCCCTTAATTAGCTAAGATAGCTGGGTCAAGTGATGGCTTTTTAAGTAATGGTTTAATTACTGCCACCTTAAAAGCCTGTGGTACATAGCCAACTAACAAAGATAGATTGATCATATTTAAGATCGAAGCATTAAATAATGGTAGGGCTTCCTTGAGCAGCCTGGTAGGAATGGGGTCTAATAAACATGTTGATGGTTTGGATGAAGTAACTAATGAAAATAACTCAGACAGAACAATCGGAGAGAAAGAGTCTAACCAAATACCGGCATCACTGAAAGCAGCCAAAGATAACGATACGTCTTTGGGATGGTTATGAGTAATTTTTTCTCTAATAGTTAAAATTTTATTAGCAAAGAAATCATCAGTGCAATCAATATTAAACTACATCACTACAATCAAGATTACACTACATCAGTGCGATCAATATTAAAATACATGAGTGATCAATATTAAACTACATCACTGTGATCAATATTAAACTACATTGTGTGATCAATTTTAAATTGCATCACTATGATCAATATGAAACTACACCCGTGTGATCAATATTAAAATACATGAGTGATCAATATTAAACTACATCACTATGATCAATATTAAACTACACTGACACAGACACTAGGAGACAGACATTCACAGACAGACATTCAGAGACAGACATGAGAATGACACCCACCGTTTTGTCCTTGAAGTATTTCAGTTCGTATCTGTTGAGAGTGAACCAGCGCTGTTTCCAGTTCTGTGAAGACATGAAGACCTGTGAGACACTTTGCTGGAATCACAAAATCCAGTGTGGTGTAAGAAGCAGGAACATGCTGCTGGTGTCGCCTCGTGGATGTCAGTCAAGTTTGGATTTGTACCTTCACTATTGCTCCTTGTTTCACCAGATATCCTTCCTTTGTCCCCAACTGCAATGACAAAAATTGTACACAAATATTAAATAAAGAAGATTCTTCCACAAAGTGAAGAACGAGGAGGCGGAGCATCTTCAACTTCCACCACGTCAACTGAGCCTGTGCTGAACCAGCAAAGTCCACGGACACTCAGTTCAAAGTGATTTCTTCCAAACGTTTCAAGGTGACTCGCAGCTGTTTCAGTCAGAAACGAATGGGGTGCATCCAAAAAGTATCCAAGCTTATGTGTCCCACAGAAACAAACGAAGTGTGAGAGTTGTCGTTAGTTGGAGGTGTGTAATGAACCTTCATGCACATGTGTGAACTTTATCCTGCCTGCGGAGCCCTTCAGTCGCCAGCGGTCAGCCTCAAAGTGAACACGTGTACTGATCAGCCGCTAGATTCTCATTTGCGAACATGACGGAGCGACTTGAGCAAAAGTACTGAATCAAATGTTCCCAAAGGCTTCATGATACTCAAGAGGAAACCATTCAAGAGATTCAGCAGGATTTTGATGATGATGTCATGAGCAGAACACAAATAAAAGCGCAGCATAACTGCTTTAAAACTGGGTGCACATCAAATGGAGAGTGACGCACGATCTGGTAGGCCTTCCACAAGACGAAACAGAATATGGACTTTGGTCATGGATGACCATCACATCACCATCCAAGAACGTGGGGACGATGTGCGGATAAGCTCAGGTTCAGTATGTTGTGAGTTGATGGAGGATTTGGGCCTATGCAGAGTGTCTGTGAAATTCATACCAACTTTCTGAACACCATCATCACTGGTGATGAGACACGGGTTCAGAGGTGCAACACAGAGACCAAATCTCAGTCATACACTAATATGATTCACCAGGTTTCCCAACTCTCCTGACATGGCTCCTCCCTCTGTTTCCCTCCCCCCTCTGTGATCAAAATGACACTAAGAGGAACTCAAATGGAGTCGTCAGAAGACATCATGTAGAATGTGACAGCCCAACTGGACAACATCCCAAAAGTGTGTGGAGAACTTCAAAGGGGATTAGGATTTCACACCCCCAGGTGAGTAATTAGATTTTCCACAGCCAAAGTTGGAATACTTTTTGATTGCACCTCGTAGACCTGACAAATCATCAGAATCACTTCTAAGAGTCACAACATCAGTATGAAACATCAGTAAAAATCACCTCCAAGAGTCACAGTGTCAGTATGAAACATCAGTAAAAATCACCCCCGAGTCACAGCGTCAGTATGAAACATCAGTAAAAATCACCTCTAAGAGTCACAGTGTCAGTATGAAACATCAGTAAAAATCACCTCTAAGAGTCACAGTGTCAGTATGAAACATCAGTAAAAATCACCTCCAAGAGTCACAGTGTCAGTATGAAACATCAGTAAAAATCACCCCCGAGTCACAGCGTCAGTATGAAACATCAGTAAAAATCACCCCCGAGTCACAGCGTCAGTATGAAACATCAGTAAAAATCACCTCCAAGAGTCACAGTGTCAGTATGAAACATCAGTAAAAATCACCCCCGAGTCACAGCGTCAGTATGAAACATCAGTAAAAATCACCCCCGAGTCACAGCGTCAGTATGAAACATCAGTAAAAATCACCCCCGAGTCACAGCGTCAGTATGAAACATCAGTAAAAATCACCTGTAAGAGTCACAGTGTCAGTATGAAACATCAGTAAAAATCACCTCTAAGAGTCACAGTGTCAGTATGAAACATCAGTAAAAATCACCTCTAAGAGTCACAGTGTCAGTATGAAACATCAGTAAAAATCACCTACAAGAGTCACAGTGTCAGTATGAAACATCAGTAAAAATCACCTACAAGAGTCACAGTGTCAGTATGAAACATCAGTAAAAATCACCCCCGAGTCACAGCGTCAGTATGAAACATCAGTAAAAATCACCTCTAAGAGTCACAGTGTCAGTATGAAACATCAGTAAAAATCACCCCCGAGTCACAGCGTCAGTATGAAACATCAGTAAAAATCACCTCCAAGAGTCACAGCGTCAGTATGAAACATCAGCAAAAATCACCTCTAAGAGTCACAGTGTCAGTATGTAACATCAGCAAAAATCACCAAGAGTATCTGCGTCAGTATGAAACATGAAACATCAGTAAAAATCACCTCCAAGAATCACAGCATCAGTATGAAATGTTAGTAAAAATCACCCCCAAGAATCACAGCGTCAGTATGAAACATCAGTAAAAATCACCAACAAGAGTCACAGTGTCAGTATGAAACATCAGCAAAAATCACCTCTAAGAGTCACAGTGTCAGTATGAAACATCAGCAAAATCACCTCTAAGAGTCACAGCGTCAGTATGAAACATCAGCAACAATCACCTCTAAGAGTCACAGTGTCAGTATGTAACATCAGCAAAAATCACCAAGAGTATCTGCGTCAGTATGAAACATGAAACATCAGTAAAAATCACCTCCAAGAATCACAGCGTCAGTGTGAAATGTTAGTAAAAATCACCCCCAAGAATCACAGCGTCAGTATGAAACATCAGTAAAAATCACCAAGAGTCACAGTGTCAGTATGAAACATCAGCAAAAATCACTTCCAAGAGTCACAGTGTCAGTATGAAACATTAGTAAAAATCACCCCCAAGAGTCACAGCGTCAGTATGAAACATCAGCAAAAATCACCCCCAAGAGTCACAGTGTCAGTATGAAACATCAGTAAAAATCACCAACAAGAATCACAGCACCAGAATGAAACATCAGTAAAAATCACCCCCAAGAGTCACAGCGTCAGTATGAAACATCTGCAAAAATCACCCCCAAGAGTCACAGCGTCAGTATGAAACATCAGCAAAAATCACCCCCAAGAGTCACAGCGTCAGTATGAAACATCAGTAAAAATCACCCCCGAGTCACAGCGTCAGTATGAAACATCAGTAAAAATCACCCCCAAGAGTCAGTGTCAGAATGAAACATCAGTAAAAATCACCCCCGAGTCACAGTGTCAGAATGAAACATCAGTAAAAATCACCTCCAAGAGTCACAGCATCAGTATGAAACATTAGTAAAAATCACCTCCAAGAGTCACAGCGTCAGTATGAAACATCAGCAAAAATCATCAAGAGTATCTGCGTCAGTATGAAACATGAAACATCAGTAAAAATCACCTCCAAGAGTCACAGCGTCAGTATGAAACATCAGTAAAAATCACCTCCAAGAGTCACAGTGTCAGTATGAAACATCAGCAAAAATCACCCCCAAGAGTCACAGCGTCAGTATGAAACATCAGCAAAAATCACCTCTAAGAGTCACAGTGTCAGTATGAAACATCAGCAAAAATCACCTCTAAGAGTCACAGTGTCAGTATGAAACATCAGCAAAAATCACCAAGAGTAGCTGCGTCAGTATGAAACATGAAACATCAGTAAAAATCACCCCCAAGAATCACAGCGTCAGTATGAAACATCAGTAAAAATCACCAAGAGTCACAGTGTCAGTATGAAACATCAGCAAAAATCACTTCCAAGAGTCACAGTGTCAGTATGAAACATCAGCAAAAATCACTTCCAAGAGTATCTGCGTCAGTATGAAACATCAGTAAAAATCACCCCCAAGAGTCAGTGTCAAAATGAAACATCAGTAAAAATCACCCCCAAGAGTCACAGCATCAGTATGAAACATTAGTAAAAATCACCTCCAAGAGTCACAGCGTCAGTATGAAACATCAGCAAAAATCATCGAGTATCTGCGTCAGTATGAAACATGAAACATCAGTAAAAATCACCACCAAGAATCACAGCGTCAGTATGAAAAGTTAGTAAAAATCACCTCCAAGAATCACAGTGTCAGTATGAAACATTAGTAAAAATCAATCAATCAATTTTTTTATATAGCGCCAAATCACAACAAACAGTTGCCCCAAGGCGCTTTATATTGTAAGGCAAGGCCATACAATAATTATGTAAAACCCCAACGGTCAAAACGACCCCCTGTGAGCAAGCACTTGGCGACAGTGGGAAGGAAAAACTCCCTTTCAACAGGAAGAAACCTCCAGCAGAACCAGGCTCAGGGAGGGGCAGTCTTCTGCTGGGACTGGTTGGAGCTGAGGGAGAGAACCAGGAAAAAGACATGCTGTGGAGGGGAGCAGAGATCGATCACCAATGATCAAATGCAGAGTGGTGCATACAGAGCAAAAAGAGAAAGAAACAATGCATCATGGGAACCCCCCAGCAGTCTACGTCTATAGCAGCATAACTAAGGGATGGTTCAGGGTCACCTGATCCAGCCCTAACCATAAGCCTCAGCAAAAAGGAAAGTTCCAAGCCCAATCTCAAAAGCAGAGAGGGTGTCTGTCTCCCCGATCTGAACTGGGAGCTGGTTCCACAGGAGAGGAGCCTGAAAGCTGAAGGCTCTGCCTCCCACTCCACTCCCACAAACCCTAGGAACCACAAGTAAGCCCGCAGTCTGAGAGCGAAGCGCTCTATTGGGGCGATATGGTACTACGAGGTCCCCAAGATAAGATGGGACCTGATCATTCAAAACCCTATAAGTAAGAAGAAGAATTCCAAATTCTATTCTAGAATTAATAGGAAGCCAATGAAGAGAGGCCAATATGGGTGAGATATGCTCTCTCCTTCCAGTCCCCGTCAGTACTCTAGCTGCAGCATTCCGAACCAACCGAAGGCTCTCTAGGGAACTTCTAGGACAACCTGACAACAATGAATTACAATAGTCCAGCCCAGAGGAAATAAATGCATGAATTAGTTTTTCAGCATCACTCTGAGACAAGACCCTTCTGATTCTAGAGATATTGCGTAAATGCAAAAAAGCAGTCCTACATACTTGTCTAATATGCGCTTTGAATGACATATCCTGATCAAAAATGACTCCAAGATTTCCCACAGTACCACTAGAGGTCAGGGTAATGCCATCCAGAGCAAGGATCTGGCTAGACACCATGTTTCCAAGATTTGTGGGGCCAAGTACAATAACTTCAGATTTATCTGAGTTTAAAAGCAGGAAATTAGAGGTCATCCATGTCTTTATGTCTGTAAGACAATCCTGCAGTTTAGCTAATTGGTGTGTGTCCTCTGGCTTCATGGATAGATAAAGCTGGGTATCATCTGCGCAACAATGAAAACCTAAGCAATACCGTCCAATAATACTGCCTAAGGGAAGCATGTACAAAGTGAACAAAATTGGTCCTAGCACAGAACCCTGTGGAACTCCATAACTAACTTCAGTCTGTGAAGAAGATTCCCCATTTACATGAACAAATTGCAATCTATTAGACAAATATGATTCAAACCACCGCAGCGCAGTGCCTTTAATACCTATGGCATGCTCTAATCTCTGTAATAAAATTTTATGGTCAACAGTATCAAAAGCAGCACTGAGGTCTAACAGAACAAGCACAGAGATGAGTCCACCGTCCGAGGCCATAAGAAGATCATTTGTAACCTTCACTAATGCTGTCTCTGTACTATGATGAATTCTAAAACCCGACTGAAACTCTTCAAATAGACCATTCCTCTGCAGATGATCAGCCAACTATCTACATCTACAACTACCCCTTCAAGAATCTTTGAGAGAAAAGGAAGGTTGGAGATTGGCCCATAACTAGCCAAGATAGCTGGGTGAAGCGATGGCTTTTTAAGTAATGGTTCAATTACTGCCACCTTAAAAGCCTGTGGTACATAGCCAACTAACAAAGACAGATTGATCATATTTAAGATCGAAGCATTAAATAATGGTAGGGCTTCCTTGAGCAGCCTGGTAGGAATGGGGTCTAATAAACATGTTGATGGTTTGGATGAAGTAACCAATGAAAATAACTCAGACAGAACAATCGGAGAGAAAGAGTCCAACCAAATACCGGCATCACTGAAAGCAGCCAAAGATAACGATATGTCTTTGGGATGGTTATTAGTAATTTTTTCTCTAATAGTTAAAATTTTGTTAGCAAAGAAAGTCATGATGTCATTACTAGTTAAAGTTAATGGAATATTCAGCCCAATAGAGCTCTGACTCTTTGTCAGCCTGGCTACAGTGCTGAAAAGAAACCTGGGGTTGCTCTCATTTTCTTCAACTAGTGATGAGTAGAAAGATGTCCTAGCTTTACGGAGGGCTCTTCTATAGAGCAACAGACTCTTTTTCCAGGCCAAGTGAAGATCTTCCAAATTAGTGAGACGCCATTTCCAAAATCCAAATTTCCAAAATCACCCCCCAAGTCTTGCTGATGTTTCATAACATCAAACTGGAGGATCAAAAAAACAAGAGCACAAGGAATTACAGGAGTATAGAAAAACAAGGGAATGAGGGAAAGAGGAACTGCAAGAGGAAGGAGAAACAGGGGAATGAAGAAACTGGTGATGAGACACGGGTTCAGAGGTGCAACACAGAGACCAAATCTCAGTCATACACTAATATGATTCACCAGGTTTCCCAACTCTCCTGACATGGCTCCTCCCTCTGTTTCCCTCCCCTCTCTGTGATCAAAATGACACTAAGAGGGACTCAAATGGAGTCGTCAGAAGACATCATGTAGAATGTGACAGCCCAGCTGGACAACATCCCAAAAGTGTGTGGAGAACTTCAAAGGGGATTAGGATTTCACACCCCCAGGTGAGTAATTAGATTTTCCACAGCCAAAGTTGGAATACTTTTTGATTGCACCTCGTAGACCTGACAAATCATCAGAATCACTTCTAAGAGTCACATCAGTATGAAACATCAGTAAAAATCACCTCCAAGAGTCACAGTGTCAGTATGAAACATCAGTAAAAATCACCCCCGAGTCACAGCGTCAGTATGAAACATCAGCAAAAATCACCTCCAAGAGTCACAGTGTCAGTATGAAACATCAGTAAAAATCACCCCCGAGTCACAGCGTCAGTATGAAACATCAGCAAAAATCACCTCTAAGAGTCACAGTGTCAGTATGAAACATCAGTAAAAATCACCCCCGAGTCACAGTGTCAGTATGAAACATCAGTAAAAATCACCCCCGAGTCACAGCGTCAGTATGAAACATCAGTAAAAATCACCCCCGAGTCACAGCGTCAGTATGAAACATCAGTAAAAATCACCCCCGAGTCACAGCGTCAGTATGAAACATCAGTAAAAATCACCTGTAAGAGTCACAGTGTCAGTATGAAACATCAGCAAAAATCACCTCTAAGAGTCAGTGTCAGTATGAAACATCAGCAAAAATCACCTCTAAGAGTCACAGTGTCAGTATGAAACATCAGCAAAAATCACCTCTAAGAGTCACAGTGTCAGTATGAAACATCAGCAAAAATCACCTCTAAGAGTCACAGTGTCAGTATGAAACATCAGCAAAAATCACCTCTAAGAGTCACAGCGTCAGTATGAAACATCAGCAAAAATCACCTCTAAGAGTCACAGTGTCAGTATGAAACATCAGCAAAAATCACCTCTAAGAGTCACAGCGTCAGTATGAAACATCAGCAAAATCACCTCTAAGAGTCACAGTGTCAGTATGTAACATCAGCAAAAATCACCAAGAGTATCTGCGTCAGTATGAAACATGAAACATCAGTAAAAATCACCTCCAAGAATCACAGCGTCAGTATGAAATGTTAGTAAAAATCACCCCCAAGAATCACAGCGTCAGTATGAAATGTTAGTAAAAATCACCCCCAAGAATCACAGCGTCAGTATGAAACATCAGTAAAAATCACCAACAAGAGTCACAGTGTCAGTATGAAACATCAGCAAAAATCACCCCCAAGAGTCACAGCGTCAGTATGAAACATCAGTAAAAATCACCCCCGAGTCACAGCGTCAGTATGAAACATCAGTAAAAATCACCCCCAAGAGTCAGTGTCAGAATGAAACATCAGTAAAAATCACCCCCAAGAGTCACAGTGTCAGAATGAAACATCAGTAAAAATCATCAAGAGTATCTGCGTCAGTATGAAACATGAAACATCAGTAAAAATCACCTCCAAGAATCACAGCGTCAGTATGAAACATCAGCAAAAATCACTTCCAAGAGTATCTGCGTCAGTATGAAACATCAGCAAAAATCACCATCAAGAGTATCTGCGTCAGTATGAAACATCAGCAAAAATCACCATCAAGAGTATCTGCGTCAGTATGAAACATCAGCAAAAATCACCATCAAGAGTATCTGCGTCAGTATGAAACATCAGTAAAAATCACCCCCGAGTCACAGCGTCAGTATGAAACATCAGTAAAAATCACCTCCAAGAGTCACAGTGTCAGTATGAAACATCAGTAAAAATCACACCCGAGTCACAGCGTCAGTATGAAACATCAGTAAAAATCACCCCCGAGTCACAGCGTCAGTATGAAACATCAGTAAAAATCACCCCCGAGTCACAGCGTCAGTATGAAACATCAGCAAAAATCACCTCTAAGAGTCACAGTGTCAGTATGAAACATCAGCAAAAATCACCTCTAAGAGTCAGTGTCAGTATGAAACATCAGCAAAAATCACCTCTAAGAGTCACAGTGTCAGTATGAAACATCAGCAAAAAATCACCTCTAAGAGTCACAGTGTCAGTATGAAACATCAGCAAAAATCACCTCTAAGAGTCACAGCGTCAGTATGAAACATCAGCAAAAATCACCTCTAAGAGTCACAGTGTCCAGTATGTAACATCAGCAAAATCACCACAGAGTATCTGCGTCAGTATGAAACATGAAACATCAGTAAAAAATCACCTCCAAGAATCACAGCGTCAGTATGAAATGTTAGTAAAATCACCCCCAAGAATCACAGCGTCAGTATGAAATGTAGTAAAATCACCCCCAAGAATCACAGCATCAGTATGAAACATCAGTAAAAATCACCAACAAGAGTCACAGTGTCAGTATGAAACATCAGCAAAAATCACTTCCAAGAGTCACAATGTCAGTATGAAACATCAGCAAAAATCACCATCAAGAGTATCTGCGTCAGTATGAAACATCAGCAAAAATCACCCCCAAGAGTCACAGCGTCAGTATGAAACATCAGTAAAAATCACCCCCGAGTCACAGCGTCAGTATGAAACATCAGTAAAAATCACCCCCAAGAGTCAGTGTCAGAATGAAACATCAGTAAAAAATCACCCCCCAAGAGTCAGTGTCAGAATGAAACATCAGTAAAAATCATCAAGAGTATCTGCGTCAGTATGAAACATGAAACATCAGTAAAATCACCTCCAAGAATCACAGCGTCAGTATGAAACATCAGCAAAAATCACTTCCAAGAGTCACAGTGTCAGTATGAAACATCAGCAAAAATCACCATCAAGAGTATCTGCGTCAGTATGAAACATCAGCAAAAATCACCATCAAGAGTATCTGCGTCAGTATGAAACATCAGCAAAAATCACCATCAAGAGTATCTGCGTCAGTATGAAACATGAAACATCAGTAAAAATCACCTCCAAGAATCACAGCGTCAGTATGAAACATCAGCAAAAATCACTTCCAAGAGTCACAGTGTCAGTATGAAACATCAGCAAAAATCACTTCCAAGAGTCACAGTGTCAGTATGAAACATCAGCAAAAATCACCATCAAGAGTATCTGCGTCAGTATGAAACATCAGCAAAAATCACCCCCAAGAGTTACAGCGTCAGTATGAAACATCAGTAAAAATCACTTCCAAGAGTCACAGTGTCAGTATGAAACATCAGCAAAAATCACTTCCAAGAGTCACAGTGTCAGTATGAAACATCAGCAAAAATCACTTCCAAGAGTCACAGTGTCAGTATGAAACATCAGCAAAAATCACCATCAAGAGTATCTGCGTCAGTATGAAACATCAGCAAAAATCACCCCCAAGAGTCACAGCGTCAGTATGAAACATCAGTAAAAATCACCCCCGAGTCACAGCGTCAGTATGAAACATCAGTAAAAATCACCCCCAAGAGTCAGTGTCAGAATGAAACATCAGTAAAAATCACCCCCAAGAGTCACAGTGTCAGAATGAAACATCAGTAAAAATCACCTCCAAGAGTCACAGCATCAGTATGAAACATTAGTAAAAATCACCTCCAAGAGTCACAGCATCAGTATGAAACATCAGCAAAAATCATCAAGAGTATCTGCGTCAGTATGAAACATGAAACATCAGTAAAAATCACCTCCAAGAATCACAGCGTCAGTATGAAACATTAGTAAAAATCACCCCCAAGAGTCACAGCGTCAGTAATGAAACATCAGTAAAAATCACCTCCAAGAGTCACAGCGTCAGTATGAAACATCAGTAAAAATCACCTCCAAGAGTCACAGTGTCAGTATGAAACATCAGCAAAAATCACCCCCAAGAGTCACAGCGTCAGTATGAAACATCAGCAAAAATCACCTCTAAGAGTCACAGTGTCAGTATGAAACATCAGTAAAAATCACCCCCAAGAGTCAGTGTCAGAATGAAACATCAGTAAAAATCACCCCCAAGAGTCACAGTGTCAGAATGAAACATCAGTAAAAATCACCTCCAAGAGTCACAGCATCAGTATGAAACATTAGTAAAAATCACCTCCAAGAGTCACAGCATCAGTATGAAACATCAGCAAAAATCATCAAGAGTATCTGCGTCAGTATGAAACATGAAACATCAGTAAAAATCACCTCCAAGAATCACAGTGTCAGTATGAAACATTAGTAAAAATCACCCCCAAGAGTCACAGCGTCAGTATGAAACATCAGTAAAAATCACCTCCAAGAGTCACAGCGTCAGTATGAAACATCAGTAAAAATCACCTCCAAGAGTCACAGTGTCAGTATGAAACATCAGCAAAAATCACCCCCAAGAGTCACAGCGTCAGTATGAAACATCAGCAAAAATCACCTCTAAGAGTCACAGTGTCAGTATGAAACATCAGCAAAAATCACCTCTAAGAGTCACAGTGTCAGTATGAAACATCAGCAAAAATCACCAAGAGTATCTGCGTCAGTATGAAACATGAAACATCAGTAAAAATCACCCCCAAGAATCACAGCGTCAGTATGAAACATCAGTAAAAATCACCAAGAGTCACAGTGTCAGTATGAAACATCAGCAAAAATCACTTCCAAGAGTCACAGTGTCAGTATGAAACATCAGCAAAAATCACCATCAAGAGTATCTGCGTCAGTATGAAACATCAGTAAAAATCACCCCCAAGAGTCAGTGTCAGAATGAAACATCAGTAAAAATCACCCCCAAGAGTCACAGCATCAGTATGAAACATTAGTAAATATCACCCCCAAGAGTCACAGTGTCAGAATGAAACATCAGTAAAAATCACCTCCAAGAGTCACAGCATCAGTATGAAACATTAGTAAAAATCACCTCCAAGAGTCACAGCATCAGTATGAAACATCAGCAAAAATCATCAAGAGTATCTGCGTCAGTATGAAACATGAAACATCAGTAAAAATCACCTCCAAGAATCACAGCGTCAGTATGAAACATTAGTAAAAATCACCCCCAAGAGTCACAGCGTCAGTATGAAACATCAGTAAAAATCACCTCCAAGAGTCACAGCGTCAGTATGAAACATCAGTAAAAATCACCTCCAAGAGTCACAGTGTCAGTATGAAACATCAGCAAAAATCACCCCCAAGAGTCACAGCGTCAGTATGAAACATCAGCAAAAATCACCTCTAAGAGTCACAGTGTCAGTATGAAACATCAGCAAAAATCACCTCTAAGAGTCACAGTGTCAGTATGAAACATCAGCAAAAATCACCAAGAGTATCTGCGTCAGTATGAAACATGAAACATCAGTAAAATCACCCCCAAGAATCACAGCGTCAGTATGAAACATCAGTAAAAATCACCAAGAGTCACAGTGTCAGTATGAAACATCAGCAAAAATCACTTCCAAGAGTCACAGTGTCAGTATGAAACATCAGCAAAAATCACCATCAAGAGTATCTGCGTCAGTATGAAACATCAGTAAAAATCACCCCCAAGAGTCAGTGTCAGAATGAAACATCAGTAAAAATCACCCCCAAGAGTCACAGCATCAGTATGAAACATTAGTAAATATCACCTCCAAGAGTCACAGCGTCAGTATGAAACATCAGCAAAAATCATCGAGTATCTGCGTCAGTATGAAACATGAAACATCAGTAAAAATCACCTCCAAGAATCACAGCGTCAGTATGAAACATTAGTAAAAATCACCCCCAAGAATCACAGCGTCAGTATGAAAAGTTAGTAAAAATCACCTCCAAGAATCACAGCGTCAGTATGAAACGTTAGTAAAAATCACCTCCAAGAATCACAGCGTCAGTATGAAACGTTAGTAAAAATCACCTCAAAAAATCACAGCGTCAGTATGAAACCTTAGTAAAAATCACCTCCAAGAATCACAGCGTCAGTATGAAACGTTAGTAAAAATCACCCCCAAGAATCACAGCATCAGTATGAAACATCAGTAAAAATCACCCCCCAAGTCTTGCTGATGTTTCATAACATCAAACTGGAGGATCAAAAAAACAAGAGCACAAGGAATTACAGGAGTATAGAAAAACAAGGGAATGAGGGAAAGAGGAACTGCAAGAGGAAGGAGAAACAGGGGAATGAAGAAACACAGGAGCATAAACAAATGTCAGAACGAGGAAACACACATGGGGGAACGTGGAAACACAGGAGGCAAGGAACAACAGGAACAGTGCAAACAAGAATAATCCAGCACAGAGAAGTGAACTGTGACAAACTTAAACACAGAGGTGGAAAACTCCGACTTCAGAAAGTAAAAGCCCTACCATGTCTTGCTTCAACCTCCATCCATCCATCCATTTTCTTCCGCTTCATCTGAGGTCGGGTCGCGGGGCAGCAGCTCAAGCAAAGCTGTCCAGATCTCCCAATCTACACACACCTCCCCCAGCTCCTCCGGGGGAACCCCAAGGCGTTCCCAAGCCAGCTGCGAGACATAGTCTCTCCAGCGTGTCCTGGGTCTTCCCCGGGGCCTCCTCCCGATAGGACATGCCCGGAACACCTCTCCAGTGAGGCGTCCAGGGGGCATCCGAAAAAGATGCCCAAGCCACCTCAGCTGGCTCCTTTCGACGTGGAGGAGCAGCGGCTTGACTCCGAGCTCCTCCCGAGTGACCGAGCTCCTCACCCTATTTCTAAGGGAGCGCCCAGCCACCCCGTGGAGGAAACTCATCTCGGCCGCTTGTACTCAAGATCTTGTTCTTTCGGTCATGAGCCAAATCTCATGACCATAGGTGAGGGTCAGAACGTAGATCAATCAGTAAATCGAGAGCTTTGCCCCCCTGCTCAGCTCTCTCTTCACCACGACGGTCCGATACAGCGACCACATCACTGCAGATGCTGCACTGATCCGTCTGTCGATCTCACGCTCCATCCGTCCCTCTCTCGTGAACAAGACCCCGAGATACTTAAACTCCTCCACTTGAGGCAAGGACACTCCACCGTCCTGAAGAGGGCAAAGCACCTTTTTCCGGTCGAGAACCATGGCCTCGGATTTGGAGGTGCTGATTTTCATCCTGGACGCTTCACACTCAGTTGCAAACTGCTCCAGTG
This sequence comes from Thalassophryne amazonica, assembly GCF_902500255.1. NCBI lineage: Eukaryota > Metazoa > Chordata > Actinopteri > Batrachoidiformes > Batrachoididae > Thalassophryne > Thalassophryne amazonica. Next base: position 2,775,437 of record NC_047121.1, read on the forward strand.
CACGCTGAAGGTCCTGATTTGACGAAGCCAACAGAACCACATCGTCCGCAAACAGCAGAGACGAGATTCTGTGGTTCCCAAACCGGACCCCCTCTACACCCTGACTGCACCTAGAAATTCTGTCCATAAAGGAAATGAGCAGAACCGGTGACAAAGGGCAGCCCTGGCGGAGGCCGACGTGCACTGGAAACAGGCTTCAACCTGTGCACCTAAAATAGGTGATCTCAATAATAAGCTCATCCACCTGCCTGAAGAGTTGAACTAATTACAATCAGCTGGTTTGTTAGGAAGATGAAACAAATATGTGGTTGGACATTTACTTTCTGAAGCTGGAGTTTTCTACCTCTGCTTAAATACTGACACAGATGACAGGTGATTATATTGTGAATCAGCTGTGACATGGACACACCAACAAACACACAACAGACAAGAACACAGACAAAGTGAAGACAGAACACTACAAAGAAACCTTAGTGTAACTCAAAACAAACCATAAATACCAACTTAACATCAAAACAGTGAATATAAACTTAAGTAGAACTCAAAAACATTGTAGGAGCCAGAGCACATCCCTGAGGAACACCAGAATTCACTAGAAAGAAATCAATAATTCTGCACCTGGTGTACACCTGCGTATGGGCCGGATGTGATGTCCAGACCCACAGCCCAGACAACTGGATCAAACACTTTATAGAAAAGATATCAGTCTGTAAAGAGCACTGACTGCTGGCATGAAGCCACAAACACACCTAGAAAACTCTGAAGGAGTTACAAGTCTCAATGGCTGTGACTGGAAAGACTGAGCAGGTGACATTTCTGTCTGTTGCTTCACCAGTCACATCCTCATGCTGGAGTGGAATGCAGAAAAACCTTTAGAAGACACTCCCCCCAACACATTCTGGCAAATGAGTTACCCCCCTCCATCTAAACCTGGCATCCTGAGTTATGAAGACACATTCTGTACCAGCTTTGAATGTTCCCACTGTGTGACTGATATCGAAAATAAGAAACTGTGTCAATATCCAACTATTCATGTATGAACCTGCTCCACTGTAGAAAAAATATAGTGTGACATCATCTGCATAGTAAGAAACGTATAGTCTGACTTGCACAGAAGCCTGGATTGGTTCAGAATGTTACATACCGATGGTGCGTTAGCCACCAGATCAGTTTCTGTTCTCCCCGTCTGTATGGCAGTGTGGACTCGCACTGACTCATAGATTGATGGTTCCTCTACCCGCCATGGATACGGACATTTCAACACAATGAGAGTTCCTGGTTTTGAGGCAGAGGGAAGATGGAATCAGTGTCGTTAAAAAGGGCTTCAGGCAAACACACAGTCACACAAAGGAGAACATTCATCACTGGTGAGGTACTTCAAGATTTAAGACCATGGTTCCCAACCTGGGGTCCAAGTCCTCCTTAGGGGGACTGCCAAAGTTCACAAGGGATGCTTGAGGTTTTGTCTGCTCTGAAGTATTCAAAAATAAAAATTCACCTTTCAAATGGAGTCATAATAATTCACTTATTTGGGGAGGTGATGGTCAAGTGGATAAGCATTGGGCTTGAGACCAGAGGATCTTTGGTTCAAACCCCAGCCTGACCAAAAATAAATAAATAAATAATTACTGAAGGCCCTCGGACAAGGTCCTTAATCCCCTAATTGCTCCCAGTGTGTAGTGAGTGCCTTGCATCGGTGTGTGAGTGTGTCTGTGTGAATGTGAGGCATCATTGTAAAGCACTTTGAGCTTCTGATGCAGACGGAATAGTGTTACATAAATGCAGTCCATTTACTATTTTACACTTGACAATCAAAACTATCCATCCATCTATCCATTCATCCATTTTCTTCCGCTTTATCTGGAGTCAGGTTGCGGGGGCAGCAGCTCAAGCAAAGCCGCCCAGACCTCCCGATCCACACACACCTCCCCCAGCTCCTCCGGGGGAACCCCAAGGCGTTCCCAAGCCAGCCGAGAGATGTAGTCCCTCCAGCGTGTCCTGGGTCTTCCCAGGGGCCTCCTCCCAATGGGACGTGCCTGGAACACCTCTCCAGTGAGGCGTCCAGGGGGCATCCGGAAAAGATGCCCGAGCCACCTCAACTGACTCCTTTCGACGTGGAGGAGCAGTGGCTCGACTCTGAGCTCCTCCCAAGCTCCAGCTCTCAAAATAATTAAAATGAAAGTTGTCAGAGAGCCGGTGCACATGTGCACGCTCTCCACTCCAAATGTACCAGTAAAAATATACAGATAGTGGTACGGTCACGGTGTTTTTGACCATGTGTGACGTCAACATGTGCCTTCATTATGAAGTCGATCATACCAATCACTCAATCAATCACAAGTGCAAGTGATCCTCCTCATCTGAGTCTCACTAAGAAACTACCTGTTTGACACAGAGTCATTCCAGTGGGACCCAAGGATCCCCCAAAGAGACCCGGTACCCTTAGGACACGGGTTAGAGTCTCACAGCCGGACAGTAAGACCAGAAGGAGCCAACAGACTTTGTTCTCCTACGAAGACATCAGCATCAAACACCTCCGACCTTTGACCTCATGACTCCATAAAATCCTTCCAGGCGTCTCTGGATCTCAAAGGCCGAAGACCCAGAGACATGAAGGTCACTGCTGAGATAACTGAATGTCTCAACACATACAGGTACACTTCTGATGGACAAGTCCAGGAGGTCATTCAAAGTCTGGATCTTAGTCTGGATCCAGGACCATCACACCCCCAGACACTCTGATTCCTCTGTGTGTGTGTGTGTGTGTGTGTGTGTGTGTGTGTGTGTGTGTGTGTGTGTGTGTGTGTGTGTGTGTGTGTGTGTGTGTGTGTGTGTGTGTGTGTGTGTGTGTGTGTGTGTGTGTGTGTTAGCCCTGCACGTACCCGTGTCGCTGCCCAGTAGAGGCTGGTTGGCAAAGTGGTTGACAAAGTCTTGGAGGGTTTTAAACTCGTTAAATCCAAAGCTGTAACTTTTGCCTTTGCGGGTCACATGAAAATGTTTGACTGAATCCTTTGCTCTGTGGATCAAAGAAGATGAAGAAGAAAAAACTTACTGCACTCAACATTTCACATTTTACACATTTCTCATGTTCTTAAGGGTCACGTGTTTAATATTTGTGTACGTGACAGTGGCACCGTATTTTTTGGGTTCGTTTTTTCTAGTTTGGGAGTTAGTTCCTGTGACTTATACATCTGTGTGAATTATTTACTATAAAGTTATGGGTTCATTAAGAAGAAGATGAAAAGTGCTTTACAGCAGCAAAACACTGAAAAACCAAATAACGAGAGAATGAACAAATCACAAAAAAGAACCAGGCAAAACTCTAAATCCCAATCAAACAGGTTCACACTTAACTGAAACATCTGTTCATCATCACTGGCAGGAAAACGGTTCATTTTAACTGAAACACTACAGCTAAATTCCCCCGCTGACGTCTGTGTGTGTGTGATGTCTTTGAGTGTCTTTGAGTTGTCTGTGAAAACCTTATGAACTCCTGAGGTGTTTGGTGCTGATGTCTTTGTCTTCATGCCACATGTCCACATGTTCCTGTCAACTTCCAGGTGGGCTCCAGATACAAATCGGGACACAAACAACATCTGAGGCCACAAAAAGAGGCGGAGCTGAAGGCGGTAGGTACCTTGCCACTGGTGACACCTGACCTACTCACAGGATGGAATATTTTGTCGTCTGCCTCAGTGAACTTTAGGATGGAGGATCAGGTACAGATCTGCATTAGTGTTTGGTACAAATCTAACGTCGTCAGCTTGCAACAGGGTTCCAGGGACGCTGCAGACGGTCTGGTTAAGTTGCGTGAACTTGCCAACAACCAGGTTGGGAGTCCCGTTGATTTCTATCAGCATCGACATTTTGTTCCTGATCTTCCTGCTGATCGCGACACTCCAGATGGTGGGCGGCGCGCTGCAGTATGACCATGCGCTATAGACCTGTTCAAAATGTCAAATGTTATAAAATCTTTTGGACCACATGTTGTTCTTGTTCCACTAACAAAATAAAAGATCTGTGCCAAATTTTGTTATAATGGGACAGCTGAGGTGGTTTGGGCAACTGGTGAGGATGACCCCTGGTCGTCTCTTCCAGGCACGTCCAACCGGAAGGATGCCCAGTGGAAGACCCGGGACACACTTGAGGGATTATACTTCCCAACTGGCTTGGGAACACCTCGGGATCCCCTGGGAAGAGTTAGAGGACTTGGCTGAGGATAGGTAAGTGTGGGCTGAGCTGATTGGTCAACTACCACTTATTCTTCTTGTTTCAGCTGCTCCTGTTATATTTTGCTTCTCCACCTGTACTCTGTGTCTTCCTCTGTCTCACCAACCACCTGCATGTCCTCCCTCAGCACATCATAAACCTACTCTTTGTCCTCTGTCTTCTTCTCCTGCCTGGTGGCTCCATCCTCAGCATCCTTCTCCCTATATCTGATTGTCTGCAATCCCCCAACAGTTACCACTCTACCGTCAAATGGTCCAAATACAGACACAGACAGAACCAGTGAGGCTGAACCCTGCCGAGCAGATAAAGCTCTCTCAAAGGGGTGAAGTGGTGGCCCACAGAAAAGCAACCTTGGGACCAAGTGGAAGAACAAAATAAGTGGGTGGATTACTGAAGGCCTTTGAGCAAGGTCCTTAATGAGGTGGTCCCAGTGTTGGGTTCTGGTTTGTGGGAACGAGTGAATGTGATGCCTAACTGTAGCAAAGTGTCTTCCTTTGAGGGAAAAGTTGCAGTCCTTTTACATAACGAGGTAGAACATAAAGAGGTAGAACCTGAATGTTTTTAAATGGTTATTCATGCCAAACGTCTTCTTTGTGTGAGTTTTGAATGCTTTGCGAGAATGTTGTGACTCTTCTGGAATACACTCCAGCAGGTTTTTGGTGGAAGACATGACGTGTTCTGGACCGTGGTGCTTCTTCGGTCTGTTGCCAGAGGACAGCTTTGGGTCTCAAGGGGTGCAGGAGACTCAGACTCCTTCATGTTTGACTGAAACTGTACTTTTATTTCATTAATACCATGAAGAAATTTGTTTTTACTTTGACACTAAAGAGTAAACTTAATTAATTAGTTAAGCCTGATTTTTATTTAAATTTTTTTTATTAATGTCAATGAATCAAAGCTCGAGGCTTTCAAGTTTTTTTGGAGCTGCTGCTCGGTTTATCTGACACAGTGAGCTCTGAGGTGAGTGAGGAAGTGTTTTTCCGGTTGTGTTTTGTTTTTCAGTGGGACTAACCTGACAGACAAGGCGAAGCAATCAGCTCCTTCATTACTGCTTCGTAGGAGATAACTTCCATCTCTACCGTTGGACAGGAGCAGGGCCTCTGAGGCATGGCGGGACAGGTCATAGTGGTACCACCTTCAACACAGGAAACCATTCTCAGCCCCCATCGTTATCAGCTCCCCTCGTTATCAGCTCCCCTCGTTATCAGCCACCTCGTTATCAGCTCCCCTCGTTATCAGCTCCCCTCGTTATCAGCTCCCCTCGTTATCAGCCACCTCGTTATCAGCTCCCCTCGTTATCAGCTCCCCTCGTTATCAGCCCCCCTCGTTATCAGCCACCTTGTTATCAGCCCCCCTCATTATCAGCCACCTCGTTATCAGCTCCCCTCGTTATCAGCCACCTTGTTATCAGCCCCCCTCGTTATCAGCTCCCCAGATTATCAGCTCCCCTCGTTATCAGCCCCCTCGTTATCAGCTCCCCTCGTTATCAGCCACCTTGTTATCAGCCCCCCTCGTTATCAGCCCCCTCGTTACCAGCCCCCCTCGTTATCAGCTCCCCTCGTTATCAGCTTCCCTCGTTATCAGCTCCCCTCGTTATCAGCCACCTCGTTATCAGCTCCCCTCGTTATCAGCCACCTTGTTATCAGCTCCCCTCGTTATCAGCCCCCCTCGTTATCAGCTCCCCTCGTTATCAGCTCCCCTCGTTATCAGCCACCTCGTTATCAGCTCCCCTCGTTATCAGCTCCCCTCGTTATCAGCCCCCCTCGTTATCAGCCACCTTGTTATCAGCCCCCCTCATTATCAGCCACCTCGTTATCAGCCACCTCGTTATCAGCTCCCCTCGTTATCAGCCACCTTGTTATCAGCCCCCCTCGTTATCAGCTCCCCTCATTATCAGCTCCCCTCGTTATCAGCCCCCTCGTTATCAGCTCCCCTCGTTATCAGCCACCTTGTTATCAGCCCCCCTCGTTATCAGCCCCCTCGTTACCAGCCCCCCTCGTTATCAGCTCCCCTCGTTATCAGCTTCCCTCGTTATCAGCTCCCCTCGTTATCAGCCACCTCGTTATCAGCTCCCCTCGTTATCAGCCACCTTGTTATCAGCTCCCCTCGTTATCAGCCCCCCTCGTTATCAGCTCCCCTCGTTATCAGCTCCCCTCGTTATCAGCCACCTCGTTATCAGCTCCCCTCGTTATCAGCTCCCCTCGTTATCAGCCCCCCTCGTTATCAGCCACCTTGTTATCAGCCCCCCTCATTATCAGCCACCTCGTTATCAGCCACCTCGTTATCAGCTCCCCTCGTTATCAGCCACCTTGTTATCAGCCCCCCTCGTTATCAGCTCCCCTCGTTATCAGCTCCCCTCGTTATCAGCCCCCTCGTTATCAGCTCCCCTCGTTATCAGCCACCTTGTTATCAGCCCCCCTCGTTATCAGCCCCCTCGTTACCAGCCCCCCTCGTTATCAGCTCCCCTCGTTATCAGCTTCCCTCGTTATCAGCTCCCCTCGTTATCAGCCACCTCGTTATCAGCTCCCCTCGTTATCAGCCACCTTGTTATCAGCTCCCCTCGTTATCAGCCCCCCTCGTTATCAGCTCCCCTCGTTATCAGCTCCCCTCGTTATCAGCTCCCCTCGTTATCAGCCACCTCGTTATCAGCTCCCCTCGTTATCAGCTCCCCTCGTTATCAGCCCCCCTCGTTATCAGCCCCTCGTTATCAGCCACCTCGTTATCAGCTCCCCTCGTTATCAGCCACCTCGTTATCAGCTCCCCTCGTTATCAGCCCCCCTCGTTATCAGCTCCCCTCGTTATCAGCTCACTTGTTAAGGTCAAATAACAAGCAAAGACAAATCCAGCAGAATTCAAAAGTCAGGCTGAAAACATTTCATCCAAGTATCATTTGTCATCTCTTCCAGACGCGTCTCTGTGTCTGTGTGTGTGTGTGTGTGTGTGTGTGTCTGTCACTCTGTGTGTCTGTGTGTGTGTCTGTATCTGTGTGTGTAGTGGTACCACCTTCAACACAGGAAACCATTCTCAGCCCCCATCGTTATCAGCTCCCCTCGTTATCAGCCACCTCGTTATCAGCTCCCCTCGTTATCAGCTCCCCTCGTTATCAGCCCCCCTCGTTATCAGCCACCTTGTTATCAGCCCCCCTCATTATCAGCCACCTCGTTATCAGCCACCTCGTTATCAGCTCCCCTCGTTATCAGCCACCTTGTTATCAGCCCCCCTCGTTATCAGCTCCCCTCGTTATCAGCTCCCCTCGTTATCAGCCCCCTCGTTATCAGCTCCCCTCGTTATCAGCCACCTTGTTATCAGCCCCCCTCGTTATCAGCCCCCTCGTTACCAGCCCCCCTCGTTATCAGCTCCCCTCGTTATCAGCTTCCCTCGTTATCAGCTCCCCTCGTTATCAGCCACCTCGTTATCAGCTCCCCTCGTTATCAGCCACCTTGTTATCAGCTCCCCTCGTTATCAGCCCCCCTCGTTATCAGCTCCCCTCGTTATCAGCCACCTCGTTATCAGCTCCCCTCGTTATCAGCTCCCCTCGTTATCAGCCCCCCTCGTTATCAGCCCCCTCGTTATCAGCCACCTCGTTATCAGCTCCCCTCGTTATCAGCCACCTCGTTATCAGCCACCTCGTTATCAGCTCCCCTCGTTATCAGCTCCCCTCGTTATCAGCCACCTCGTTATCAGCTCCCCTCGTTATCAGCTCCCCTCGTTATCAGCCCCCTCGTTATCAGCCCCCCTCGTTATCAGCCACCTCGTTATCAGCTCCCCTCGTTATCAGCTCCCCTCGTTATCAGCCCCCCTCGTTATCAGCTCCCCTCGTTATCAGCCCCCCTCGTTATCAGCTCCCCTCGTTATCAGCCCCCCTCGTTATCAGCCCCCCTCGTTATCAGCTCCCCTCGTTATCAGCCCCCCTCGTTATCAGCTCCCCTCGTTATCAGCTCCCCTCGTTATCAGCTCCCCTCGTTATCAGCCCCCCTCGTTATCAGCGCCCCTCGTTATCAGCCCCCTCGTTATCAGCTCCCCTTGTTATCAGCTCCCCTCGTTATCAGCTCCCCTCGTTATCAGCCCCCCTCGTTATCAGCTCCCCTCGTTATCAGCTCCCCTCGTTATCAGCTCACTTGTTAAGGTCAAATAACAAGCAAAGACAAATCCAGCAGAATTCAAAAGTCAGGCTGAAAACATTTCATCCAAGTATCATTTGTCATCTCTTCCAGACGTGTCTCTGTGTCTGTGTGTGTCTGTCTCTCTGTGTGTCTGTGTGTGTGTCTGTATCTGTGTGTGTCTGTGTCTCTCTGTGTGTGTGTCTGTGTGTCTCTGTGTGTCTCTGTGTCCATGTCTCTCTGTGTGTGTGTGTGTCTCTGTGTCGTTGTGTGTGTCTCTCTGTGTCTGTGTCTCTCTGTGTGTGTCTCTGTGTGTCTGTGTGTGTGTCTCTGTGTCTGTGTCTCTCTGTGTGTGTCTCTGTGTGTCTGTGTGTGTGTCTCTGTGTCTGTGTGTGTGTCTCTGTGTCTGTGTGTGTCTGTGTGTCTCTGTGTGTCTCTGTGTCTGTGTCTCTGTGTGTGTCTCTGTGTCTGTGTGTGTGTCTCTGTGTCTGTGTGTGTCTGTGTGTCTCTGTGTGTCTCTGTGTCTGTGTCTGTGTGTGTCTCTGTGTCTGTCTCTCTGTGCGTCTGTGTGTGTGTGTGTCTCTCTGTGTGTCTCTGTGTGTGTGTGTGTATGTCTCTGTGTGTCTCTCTGTGTGTCTGTGTGTGTGTCTCTGTGTCTGTGTGTCTCTGTGTCTGTGTGTGTGTCTCTCTGTGTCTGTGTCTCTGTGTCTGTGTGTGTGTCTCTATGTGTGTGTCTGTCTCTGTGTCTGTGTGTGTGTCTCTGTCTGTGTGTGTCTCTGTGTCTGTGTGTGTCTCTGTGTCTGTGTGTGTCTGTGTGTCTCTGTGTGTGTGTGTCTCTGTGTGTGTGTGTCTGTGTGTCTCTGTGTGTGTATGTGTGTGTGTGTGTCTGTGTGTGTGTGTGTCTCTGTGTGTGTCTGTCTGTGTGTGTCTCTGTGTGTGTGTGTCTTTCTTACCATTTATCCTTCATAATAAAACTTCTTTCAAGTGTATTTATGTTAGTTTAAATGAGTCAACACCCCCGAGTCACACTAACTGTCAGAATGCTCGTAGCACGGGCCGGGGCGGAGGATTAGCAGCAATCTTCCATTCCAGCTTATTAATTAATCAAAAACCTAGACAGAAAGCTTTACTCTTAGTCTTGTCCATCCAAATTGGAAGTCCCAAAAACCAGTTTTATTTGTTGTTATCTATCGTCCACCTGGTCGTTACTGTGAGTTTCTCTGTGAATTTTCAGACCTTTTGTCTGATTTAGTGCTTAGCTCAGATAAGATAATTATAGTGGGCGATTTTAACATCCACACAGATGCTGAGAATGACAGCCTCAACACTGCATTTAATCTATTATTAGACTCTATTGGCTTTGCTCAAAAAGTAAATGAGTCCACCCACCACTTTAATCATATCTTAGATCTTGTTCTGACTTATGGTATGGAAATGGAAGACTTAACAGTATTCCCTGAAAACTCCCTTCTGTCTGATCATTTCTTAATAACATTTACATTTACTCTGATGGACTACCCAGCAGTGGGGAATAAGTTTCATTACACTAGAAGTCTTTCAGAAAGCGCTGTAACTAGGTTTAAGGATATGATTCCTTCTTTATGTTCTCTAATGCCATATACCAACACAGTGCAGAGTAGCTACCTAAACTCTGTAAGTGAGTTAGAGTATCTCGTCAATAGTTTTACATCCTCATTGAAGACAACTTTGGATGCTGTAGCTCCTCTGAAAAAGAGAGCTTTAAATCAGAAGTGCCTGACTCCATGGTATAACTCACAAACTCGTAGCTTAAAGCAGATAACCCGTAAGTTGGAGAGGAAATGGCGTCTCACTAATTTAGAAGATCTTCACTTAGCCTGGAAAAAGAGTCTGTTGCTCTATAAAAAAGCCCTCCGTAAAGCTAGGACATCTTTCTACTCATCACTAATTGAAGAAAATAAGAACAACCCCAGGTTTCTTTTCAGCACTGTAGCCAGGCTGACAAAGAGTCAGAGCTCTATTGAGCTGAGTATTCCATTAACTTTAACTAGTAATGACTTCATGACTTTCTTTGCTAACAAAATTTTAACTATTAGAGAAAAATTACTCATAACCATCCCAAAGACGTATCGTTATCTTTGACTGCTTTCAGTGATGCCGGTATTTGGTTAGACTCTTTCTCTCCGATTGTTCTGTCTGAGTTATTTTCATTAGTTACTTCATCCAAACCATCAACATGTCTATTAGACCCCATTCCTACCAGGCTGCTCAAGGAAGCCCTACCATTATTTAATGCTTCGATCTTAAATATGATCAATCTATCTTTGTTAGTTGGCTATGTACCACAGGCTTTTAAGGTGGCAGTAATTAAACCATTACTTAAAAAGCCATCACTTGACCCAGCTATCTTAGCTAATTATAGGCCAATCTCCAACCTTCCTTTTCTCTCAAAAATTCTTAAAAGGCTAGTTGTAAAACAGCTAACTTATCACCTGCAGAGGAATGGTCTATTTGAAGAGTTTCAGTCAGGTTTTAGAATTCATCATAGTACAGAAACAGCATTAGTGAAGGTTACAAATGATCTTCTTATGGCCTCAGACAGTGGACTCATCTCTGTGCTTGTTCTGTTAGACCTCAGTGCTGCTTTTGATACTGTTGACCATAAAATTTTATTACAGAGATTAGAGCATGCCATAGGTATTAAAGGCACTGCGCTGCAGTGGTTTGAATCATATTTGTCTAATAGATTACAATTTGTTCATGTAAATGGGGAATCTTCTTCACAGACTAAAGTTAATTATGGAGTTCCACAAGGTTCTGTGCTAGGACCAATTTTATTCACTTTATACATGCTTCCCTTAGGCAGTATTATTAGACAGCATTGCTTAAATTTTCATTGTTACGCAGATGATACCCAGCTTTATCTATCCATGAAGCCAGAGGACACACACCAATTAGCTAAACTGCAGGATTGTCTTACAGACATAAAGACATGGATGACCTCTAATTTCCTGCTTTTAAATTCAGATAAAACTGAAGTTATTGTACTTGGCCCCACAAATCTTAGAAACATGGTGTCTAACCAGATCCTTACTCTGGATGGCATTACCCTGACCTCTAGTAATACTGTGAGAAATCTTGGAGTCATTTTTGATCAGGATATGTCATTCAAAGCGCATATTAAACAAATATGTAGGACTGCTTTTTTGCATTTGCGCAATATCTCTAAAATTAGAAAGGTCTTGTCTCAGAGTGATGCTGAAAAACTAATTCATGCATTTATTTCCTCTAGGCTGGACTATTGTAATTCATTATTATCAGGTTGTCCTAAAAGTTCCCTAAAAAGCCTTCAGTTAATTCAAAATGCTGCAGCTAGAGTACTGACGGGGACTAGCAGGAGAGAGCATATCTCACCCATATTGGCCTCTCTTCATTGGCTTCCTGTTAATTCTAGAATAGAATTTAAAATTCTTCTTCTTACTTATAAGGTTTTGAATAATCAGGTCCCATCTTATCTTAGGGACCTCGTAGTACCATATCACCCCAATAGAGCGCTTTGCTCTCAGACTGCAGGCTTACTTGTAGTTCCTAGGGTTTGTAAGAGTAGAATGGGAGGCAGAGCCTTCAGCTTTCAGGCTCCTCTCCTGTGGAACCAGCTCCCAATTCAGATCAGGGAGACAGACACCCTCTCTACTTTTAAGATTAGGCTTAAAACGTTCCTTTTTGCTAAAGCTTATAGTTAGGGCTGGATCAGGTGACCCTGAACCATCCCTTAGTTATGCTGCTATAGACGTAGACTGCTGGGGGGTTCCCATGATGCACTGTTTCTTTCTCTTTTTGCTCTGTATGCACCACTCTGCATTTAATCATTAGTGATCGATCTCTGCTCCCCTCCACAGCATGTCTTTTTCCTGGTTCTCTCCCTCAGCCCCAACCAGTCCCAGCAGAAGACTGCCCCTCCCTGAGCCTGGTTCTGCTGGAGGTTTCTTCCTGTTAAAAGGGAGTTTTTCCTTCCCACTGTAGCCAAGTGCTTGCTCACAGGGGGTCGTTTTGACCATTGGGGTTTTACATAATTATTGTATGGCCTTGCCTTACAATATAAAGCGCCTTGGGGCAACTGTTTGTTGTGATTTGGCGCTATATAAAAAAAAAATTGATTGAATTGATTTATTTCTCAGAGTTGTGTCGCCATCTCTCGACAAACAGACCGCGTGACTCTGATGGTGACTGAATTTGATTTGTTTGTCCACACGGGTTGAATCAGTCTCACGTCTGGTCACGTCCTGACTCTGAACTGTGTATCTGCTCTGTTTCATTGAATATTTTACAAAGTGTCACTTATTTCAACCAAAGATTCTGGAGCCTTCTGTCAAGTCACATCTACTGCCCACAAAGACCACCTGAAGATCCCGACTGGTAACCAGACAGACAGACCAGCTGTCAGTTCCTCCCTCCAGAAAGGATCCATCCACCTACTGCAGCTGTGGGAGATCTCTGATCCTGGATCAAGATCACAGCAACACTCACCAATGATACTATCAGCCGAGGGTCTGCCTGGGGGACACAGTCACTCCACCAGGCCTGAGTGAATGTTTGACCTTTCAGCTCCTCTGCAGACAAATGATATCATCTCCGTCCTCTTTGAGGTCGGCTTGGTGCCGTTACTTTGGCGCTATGAGGGAATCTCCCAGTGTTGTCAGCCCCAGTGACACTGTGGATTTTGTCCTCTTCTCCCAGAGTGAATCTGCCAAATGTGTTCTCCGCTGCACTGTGCGGTGGAGAACACATTTGGAATCTTGCCTCATTGAACGTGTCTCTCCCGCAGAATGACACTTGCTGTTGCATCTGCCAGAAACCAACAAATGAAGACAGTAGGCTCAACGCATTTAACAAGAAGACCAGGACCTCAGTAAAGAAAGTCACCACCTCGTGCAAAATGTTGAAATCAGACAAATATGCCGACATCACAAACACAATAACACAAAGCCGTCATGAATCAACTCGTCATCATCTCATAAGAGTTACACCGCTGTCAAAGTGTCCGAAATCTGCCCTGAAATCAGATGACACACCTCCAACCACATGACCCAAAATTCAAACCAGAACCTGCAGCATCCTCCCAAAGGATGATGAAACGAAGGGGAAGTGATTGTTCTGTGGAAATAACAGCAAAAAGACGAAGGGGAAAGAGGAAACAAGAAATCATGTTCGACCGAAGGCTGAGTGTGAAACGCTTCTTCATGTCCATCAGTGAGAGTGTGAAGAGTTCGGTGAAGACGAGCGTCGACCCGACTGATGCACATTATTCATATTTACAGTTGTGCTCTAACGTTTACATCCTCTGGCAGAATGCTCAGGGAGTTTTTTGGCCATTTTTCAGAGAATATGAATGATAACACAGTAACTTTTTTTCTCTCATGGTTTGTGGTTGTGTGAAGCCATTTATTGTCAAACAGTTGTTTTTAAATTATAATGACAACAGAAACGACCCAAATGACCCTGATCTAAAGTTTCCGTCCCCCTGTTCTTCATACCGTGTGTTGCCCCCTTTAAGTCTGTTGTTGTTGTTGTGGTCGAGGCTCTCTGATGGTGAAGCTGCCACTCAATATGTCTCGGTCTTTATTTCTATCTGTTATGTAGAAATACAAACAGTATGACACTCTGTGGTAAATCTGTGTGGAGGAGACAGCTCTCAAAACCTGAAGGAGGAGAGTGAGGAAAGTCACCAAGACAACCAGAAGAAGCTTCTGTGGCTGTAACTGGAGAAATTCTGCATTTTGTATCATCAGTTATCCAGCTTCATGATGAAATGATACAGAGGAGGATTTTATTCAAAAGAAGAGCTGAAAGTTCAGTTACAATTTTCCAATCCAGCCACAGAAGCCTATAACTTCTTCTGGGTTCTCTGGGTGTCTTGGTGCCAATCCCCCCCCCCGTACAATTACAACTATTCTATGCCTGATATCATAGAAGTTGTTGCCCTTTCTCAAACCTCTGGAGCTGCACAAAGATCCTGTGGAGGCTCTTCCTCTTGTTCTTCCAGCCAAGACGTGGTGACTGAACAAAGTGCTCAGTGTTGGTCTCTGGTTTACTTGAGGTCAATGACATGATGTACGAGTAGACGCGTGTGGAGGAGATCAAGCAGATGTTGAGTCCTATTTGGCCCAGAACTTGCACAGACAGATCAGAGATTTTCCCGACACTGAACACTGGAGCAGGTTGCTGTGAGGTTATCACACATAGAGCCACGAGCAGCACCAGGCTTCACTGGGTTTTCGATCCTGTGCTTTGTTTATTGATCTACTGCAATTTCTTGCAGAAGCATCCGACATAGATTTTGGCAGCATCACATTGTCAACATACACGTCATTATCCTGACATGTTGTATCTTATTTCTTTAATCCTTACGTGAAGTCATCGCTCGTGAGCTGACCAGGTGACCTCAGGGGTTTGGGGCATTGACCTCACAGAGGTACCTCACTGATCACCACTGATCGGTTTAGATTGTGGTTAACTTTTTGTAGCTTGTTTTAGTTACGCCCCATAAAAAAAACATTAATCATGTTTGACATCAGAAAAAGTCATGAGAGAGGGGGGATTTTTTTTTTTTTGTTTTGTCTGATACAACAAGAGAAGATCTTCAAAAGAAGATGTGAAATTTCAGCCACAGTTTGCCAGAAGCTGTGCTGCCACATTTACTTTGAAAAGTTACTTCATGAGTTACTTTTTAGTTACCTTATACAGTTACTTCATTCGCAGCTGCAGCTGAATGTAACTAATAAGGTAACTAGTAATCTAACTAAAGCAACTAATGGGACAGAAGAAAATGTGAAAGAAAAAGTGAAGAAAGCAAAAAGAGTGAACAGAAAGTGTGAAACGCGTCCTGGGGTTGGTGCAGCTGCACAGGAAGCACAAAAAGGGAAGTGAGAAGGATTTGTTTACTGTGACGAGCTGCAGCAACTCGTCCAAAAGACACAAAAACAGCCTGGTTTGGAATCAAAGATCCTTCTCTCGTGTTTTATGTGAAAACATATCGATGTGAAACAAACTGAGGGTTCAGTTTGAATCCCGGCCAGGATCATTTAACCTTCTGCTCAGGTCACCACATCCACCACACAGCAGGACCACCCAGGGAGACCACCGGGCCAGCCCCACCTCTCCAAAGTAAGCACCTATCAGCTGCAGCCAGTTGAAATGTGGGTGTGTCCTTGACTGTGCTGGATTATGTCCAGAGAAATGGACAAAATGTCGTAGCTGGTGCTCGGCCACCACATAGGTCAGGGGTAGGCAACCTGTTCCAGAAAGAGCCATGAGGGTGCAGGTTTTCTTTGCAGCCACTGACTCCACCAGGTGATTTTACTGATTAACTGATTCCATCTGCTCAAAGTGATGTTAATCAGTAAAATCACCTGGTGGAGTCAGTGGCTGCAAAGAAAACCTGCACCCTCATGGCTCTTTCTGGAACAGGTTGCCTACCCCTGACATAGGTGATCCTCCTCATCTTGGTCTATTTGAGAATCCTCAGGAACCACTGGAAGGACTTTGTGCCAAACCAACAGTTCCTTGGAGGGACAGAGTACCAAAAAATATCCAGTCCTTACCTTTGGTCACTGGTCAGGGTTCAAGTCTCACAATCATACAGTAAGACAGGAAGCACCAAGACATCAAAGACTTTTGTACTATCAAGTCCAGGAAGTCATGAAGAGGCTGGTTTTTGGTCCAGATCCAGAACAATACACAAACCCAGACTCAGATTCCTCACTCAGCTCGCAAACGTGTATTTCGGCTCTAAATTTGAACAATTTAACATGGGCTTCTATGTCAATCTGCTTCTTTATGGAGCCACCCTCAAGTGGTCACTCAAGGAACTGCAATGTTTTTTTCTCTTCTGGTTGGTCTCATTTTGGGCATCCAGAGGTTAAAGTGATTGTTTAAAAAGAAAACAACAACCTGTAAATGTAGTTTGGTGAAAATGTTTCTTCTTGGACTGAAGGTTCCAGGTTTTATAGCATCATTCACCGAGCCTGATCTGAAGAACTTGTAGCTGTCCATACTCTTGTGGGCTGTCATTGTGTGTAAGGTGTGTAAGGTTCTCCACGAGGTACACCATGATGTGGCTGAACTCCAATGTCGCTCCAGGTGCAGTCAACAAAGAAAACAACACACCTGGTGCTGTGTACGGGTCACGAGTGCACAAAGCGGAAATTTTCTCCTTGTGTCGCTGTCATTCAGAACCAGAAAGATGCTTGGTCTGTTCACTTACTCCACTATCAGGTTCAGACACGATGAGTTTATCTCTAAGCTTGTCCCACATTTTGCAGTATGTATGTTGTTTCTTGTGTAAATAATCCTGGAAGCCCTCCACATGGCGATGGGGAGTGGCTCCTTATAACAGAAAGTAGGACTTTCGAACAAAGAAATTCTGTTTGTGCATATCTGCCCTTTGTTTTGGCTATTGATAAGAAAAAGTTCCCATCCATTCATAATCAAAGCAGTTGTGGGGGGGGGGGGGGGGGGGGGCATTTGTTGCATTGTTTTCACTGCAAAAAACAGTAAAAACAGTTGGAGTCTCAGTTTCTCACCAAAGACTTTAACAGCCACTAAGTTTGGGGTGGCTTCCTGCGGGGTTCATGGTGGCCGGTTGATTCTGTTATTTTTTATTTTTTTTGGTTGATTCTGTTATGATTAGGCAGAATCAGAGTCAAACAGAACCCCAAATAAGCAGACAGCCAGGACACAAAGCTCAGAATACAAAAACAACAATGTTTTAATAATCAAGGAAAGTGAGCAAAAGCCAAACAAGCAGGTGCAGAAATGTGAGTTCAACACCAAACGTGGCGGACAATCAAAGAGAGGTGAGATGGAGAGGACAAAACTAATGACCGCTGACAACAAGGGGGCCGATTAATCATACACAGGAAACACTGAAGAGACCACGAGACGTAACCACGACACATGAACGAAACACTAACTGACCAGCCAAAGACGGACAAACAGGTGCAGCTTAAAAGCAGAGCTCATGAGTGACAGGTGCAAACATCACAGTGGTCAGGATGTGACACAAACGTGTGAAATCCAAAAGGAACATAAAATGAAAAAACAGTGGAACTAAAAAGACGGCATGCAAAAAGATAAACAACTCAGACACTGATGAAATGACAACCCAAAGACTAAGGCAAGCAGCAAATAACTGTAGAAGGCAACAAATGGCAGAGAACACACATAACAACACTGATGAACAAAAACCACAACGACCTGGAGAACTGAGGACGAGGGACACAGAGACACGACGGGAGCAAAAACACAGAGATGTGATGGACTGGAACTGGGGAGGATTAGAACACAGATATTCTTAGTTTCTACTTTAAACAAAGTCATTAAAAACCACACACACACACACACGACAAATGTCCATAAGGGAGAAATCTTACCCCAAACTCTCCAACTCGTCTCTGACATCCTCACTGTACACACTCATGTCTGACTGACTGTCTGTCTCTGTGTCTTTCTCTGTAAGTCTCTGTCTCTCTCTCTCTCTCTCCGTCTGTCTCTCTCTCTCTCTCCGTCAGTCTCTCTCTCACCGTCTGTCTGTCTCTCTCTCTCCGTCAGTCTCTCTCTCACTGTCTGTCTGTCTCTCTCTCGCCGTCTGTCTCTCTCTCTCCATCAGTCTCTCTCTCGCCGTCAGTCTCTCTCTCTCCGTCAGTCTCTCTCTTGCCGTCTGTCTGTCTCTCTCTCTCTGTCAGTCTCTCTCACAGTCTGTCTCTCTCTCTGTCTGTCTGTGTCTCTCTCTCTGTCAGTCTCTCTCTCCCATGGTCTGTCTCTGTCTGTCTGTGTCTCTCTCTCTGTCAGTCTCTCTCTTGCCGTCTGTCTGTCTCTCTCTCTCTCCGTCAGTCTCTCTCTCACTGTCTGTCTGTCTCTCTCTCTCCGTCAGTCTCTCTCTTGCCGTCTGTCTGTCTCTCTCTCTCTCAGTCTGTCTCTCTCTCTCTCAGTCTGTCTCTGTCAGTCTCTCTCTCACAGTCTGTCTGTCTGTGTCTCTCTCTCCGTCAGTCTTTCTCTTGCTGTCTCTCTCTCTCTCTCTCCGTCAGTCTCTCTCTCACTGTCTGTCTTGTCTCTCTCTCCGTCAGTCTCTCTCTTGCCGTCTGTCTGTCTCTCTCTCTGTCAGTCTCTCTCTCCGTCTGTCTCTGTCTCTCTCTCTGTCAGTCTCTCTCTCGCCGTCTGTCTGTCTCTCTCTCTCTCTGTCTGTCTCTGTCTCTCTCTCTGTCAGTCTCTCTCTCGCCGTCTGTCTGTCTCTCTCTCTCTCTGTCTGTCTGTGTCTCTCTCTCTGTCAGTCTCTCTCCCATGGTCTGTCTCTGTCTGTCTGTGTCTCTCTCTCTGTCAGTCTCTCTCTCCCATGGTCTGTCTCTGTCTGTCTGTGTCTCTCTCTCTGTCAGTCTTTCTCTTGCTGTCTGTCTGTCTCTCTCTCTGTGTAACTGACAGTTTCACAGCTGTTCAACAAACATTAGACACGCCCATTAGAATTTTGTTGCCACAACTGACTAAAGAAACAAGCAACTGCTGATTTTATCAATGAGGTGAATGAACTTACCACTCTGTGTGTGTTTTAATGAAAGCTATAATAGTAACATGTGCACTGAAATCATACAAAGACACACAAAATGCAACACCCTCCCCCAGTGATACAGACAGACGAGAAAGGAAAAAAAAAAAAGACACTGAGGCTTTCAGAAGGTCCTTCAGTCACAGCTCTAATACCTGCTCTGTGACGTCACAAAGGTCCCATACCAAAACACAAGTGTTTTATAGACTCAAATATCTCTCCTCTGATATCAGTGACCCACAGAAGTGGAGGTCACTTCAGGTCTGAATGCACATTGTCCTACCGGACTGAGACCTTTATAAGACCTACAGGACCATGACGTGCAGTCAACTCTCACAGGTCTTGCTGGTCTCCAGATTGATCTGTTATTTGTGTTTATACCAAGCACACATTGTGACTGAACTGTGTGAAATATATGGTATAATATCTGCAATCAGTAATACAAACCCATGCAGAGTCTACTACAACCAACAGTGTGAGAGTTATCAAGGCCAATTATGAGACCCGTCACCCATGTATCTTTTAACTGGTGGCACAACTGTTGCAAGTGTTTTAAATAGTTCAATACACCCACGCACCTGTTGGAGAGAGTGATGACTACCAGGAAGGATCTTTGTTCCGACCACAGAGACCCCACTGTGACCAGCCTGCAACCCCAGTGAGAGCCAGTGAGTGATGACGAGCAGAGGCCATTGGTCAATACATCGGTTGTGGATTCGGTGTAAACGGGGTGTGAACTCAAATTGTGCTCTCTGGACCGCACTGAGCATACTGCACACCCAAAGTCATATCACTAACACAACTGTTCAGTTTAACAGTTACAACTAATATTATTATTACTACTTGAATAATACAGTGAATTCATTCAGCGACATTTGTGTTGAACAGTCTTCAATTCATTCAGTGACATTTGGGTTAAAATTGATTCAGACATGGCAGGTTTTATGTGGGGAGGTGTGATTAAGTCATTATTACCAGGAATCCTGTTTTTTTTTTTTTGCATATGACTGTATCATTTGTGTGCTGACCCGTGCCAGTGTTCCAGAGCCTTTTATAGTGGGTAAAAAAAAGTATTGAACACGTCACAGTTTTTCTCAGTAAATATATTTCTAAAGGTGCAACTGACATTAAATTTCCACCAGATGTCGGTAACCTAAGTAATCCACACATACAAAGAAATCAAACCATAGATACCATAAATTATGTGTAATGTGAAATTACACAGGGAATAAGTATTGAACACTTGAAGAAAGGGAGATGCAAAAAGACATGGAAAGCCAAGACACCAGCTGAAATCTATCAGTAATTAGAATGCAATCCTGCCCCTTGTCAGTGCAAATTAATATCAGGTGGTTCAGTCCTGTAAAAATGTTTCATTACCAAGGTGTCACACATCTCATGATGGGTAAACGCAAAGAGCTCTCTCAAGATCTTCACAACTTTATTGTTGCAAAACATACTAATGGCATTGGTTCCAGAAGGATTTCTAAACTTCTGCATGTTCCAGTGAGCACTGTGGGGGGTCATAATCTGAAAATGGAAAGAACATAATTTCACTATAATTTCACCACGACCAGGTGAGGAGTGAAAAGAATTATCAGAAGAGCTGTCCAAGAACTTCAGAAAGACATTAGCAGGTACAACTGTTTCAAAGAAAACAATAGTAATGCACTCAACCACCATGACCTGTGTGCACCCTCACCACAGAAGAAGAAAAAGCATACTGAAGTTCGTTTAAAGTTTGAAATAGAAATACTGAGAGAATATAGTATGGACGGATGAGACCAAAACTGAACTCTTTGGATGCCATAATACACACCATAAATGTCACTGGAGATCAGCCCAAAAACAACAGACCAACAGTGAAGTCTGCGAGTGGAACATCACAGTGTGGGACTGTTTTTCACTGACAAACTTCAGACAACTGAAGGAAGGATAATAAAAAATATGTACTGATGTATTTTTGATAAAAAATGGTGGACATTTCAGCAAGACAATGATCCCAAACACACAGATAAGGAAACTCTCAACTGGTTTCAGAATGAAAATAAAGCTGCTAGAATGGTCCAGCCAATCAGCTGACTGGAATCCAACAGAAAATCTACAGAAAGAACTAAAGGTCAGAGTTCATAGAAGAGGTCCATGGACCCTTCAAGATTTAAAGACTGTTTGTGTGGAAGAATGGACCAAAATCACACGTGAGTAATGCATGTGACTAGTTTCTACATACAGGAGGCATCTTGAAGCTTCAGTACCAACAAAGACTTTGTATGAACATCATTGTCTTTACCAACTCACCTCACGTCACGTCCTGCAGATGGAATTTTGCTGTGACAGTTTTTCTGCTGCTGACGTAAGAAAGCAGCATAACTTCAACTGGACATTCACAGGCAAGGTACAAACAAGGTCAGGACAAAACAAATGTACAACCATCGGGAAAGTTCTCTGTCTGATGTCCACTCAAAGTTCTGAGCATGTACAAAACTTTCCGACAGACTCTGCAGACATCAGCTGACAAGGAACACATTTAACAAAAGAGAAACAGATTTGTACAGGACAAAAATGAACACAAATAGGTAAGTGATTTGTGATTTCTTTTTTATTTGCAATAAAATCAGACCTTTTGTTGAAATGGGCGGTCCAACATACATAGTGGCTGTGCTCATGTATTAACCCACAGGGCACTCAGAGGTGCAAGTACAATAAAAGTACATAATGATATCACTCTGTCTGTGGATGTAGGGAATCCTGCTGTGCTGGTTCTGTTGGACCTCACAGAAGCCTTTGACACTGTGGATCACACAACACTTGTTTCCCAGTTAGAACATCATGTTACCATTCATGGGACTGTACTTAAGAGGTATGAATCCTATTTGGCTGAGAGGGGTTTTTCCAGTATGACTGGTGACCTCTCCTCATCAAACGCTCCTCTTTCTTGTGGAGTGCCACAAGGTTCTATTCTTGGACTTATTCTATTTTCATTGTACATTTTGCCATCGGGGTCAATTATAGCTGAGCACAACCTGACCTTTCATTGTTATCTTAATCATTAGTGATCGATCTCTGCTCCCCTCCACAGCATGTCTTTTTCCTGGTTCTCTCCCTCAGCCCCAACCAGTCCCAGCAGAAGACTGCCCCTCCCTGAGCCTGGTTCTGCTGGAGGTTTCTTCCTGTTAAAAGGGAGTTTTTCCTTCCCACTGTAGCCAAGTGCTTGCTCACAGGGGGTCGTTTTTGACCGTTGGGGTTTTACATAATTATTGTATGGCCTTGCCTTACAATATAAAGCGCCTTGGGGCAACTGTTTGTTGTGATTTGGCGCTATATAAAAAAATTGATTGATTGATTGATTGGTTATGCAGATGATCTGCAATTCTATCTGCCTGTAAGGACTAAAGGAAGTGATGCTTTGAATTCATTATTTAATTGTATTCATGATGTGAAGCAGTGTCTGTCTGAAAATGTCCTTTACCTGAATGATGGTAAAACTGAGACCACTGTGTTTGGACATTCCGGCAGGCTGAATATTGTACCGTCAAACTTTGGTGTTCTGTCTCATTACTTAAAACCAGCTGTCAAGAATTTGGGAGTGATATTTGACAGCTGTTTGAGGTTCAGTCAACAGATAAACACATTTTTCCAGCTACGTCTTCTGGCTAAAGTAAAGTTCTTTCTCAGTAGATGTGATCTTCAGACGGCCATTCATGTTTTCATCAGCTCCAGACTTGATGACTGTAACATGCTTTATGCTGGTATTAACCAGTCTTCTCTTGTACTCCTCCAACATGTGCAAAATTCTACTGCTCATCTTTTCATGAACACTTCCACAAGTGAGCATATGACCCCTGTACTTTACTCACTCTACCAGGGACAACAGATGGAAACGAGAGAAATTAGAGATTTGTGACGTCCACCAATTTGGATCCGGATCACCTCCAAAATTCAGTGGAGTCTTCTACGGCCTAACATCTATCTGTGGTGCAAATTTGGTCAGAATCCGTGAAGTAGTTTTGACGTAATTCTTCAAAGCCTATATAAAGTGAAATCTTGACCCAGAATCTGGATCCAGATCACCTCCAAAATTTCATGGAGTCTTCCTTGATCTAAAATCTATCTGTTGTGAAAATTTCATCAAAATCTGGGCAGTAGTTTTGATGTAATCTTGCTAACAGATAGACTGACAAATAAATAAATAAATGTAGGTGATGTAATTGGTGGATGTAATCAGCCACTGGCTATAATCTGTCTTCTTTACTTCGCTGTATGGTGATGTACCTGAACTTGGACTGTCCCTTCACAAATAAACTTAAAGCACATGTCGCATGCTTTTTAACATTCCAGTTAGCAACACAACCTCAAAGTACTCATGATTGTGCACCACTCTGCATTTAATCATTAGTGATAGATCTCTGCTCCCCTCCACAGCAGGTCTTTTTCCTGGTTCTCTCCCCTCAGCCCCAACCAGTCCCAGCAGAAGACTGCCCCTCCCTGAGCCTGGTTCTGCTGGAGGTTTCTTCCTGTTAAAAGGGAGTTTTTCCTTCCCACTGTCGCCAAGTGCTTGCTCACAGGGGGTCGTTTTGACCGTTGGGGTTTTTCTGTAATTACTGTATGGCTTTGCCTTACAATATAAAGCGCCTTGGGGCAACTGTTTGTTGTGATTTGGCGCTATATAAATAAAATTGATTTGATTTGATTTGATTGTAAGTCTCCCTGCGCTCATAATTAGTGGTTTCTGAGGTTTTTTATTCCTCTCCCGAAGTGAGGTAACACGTGTATTTCTATCCTCTGACTGAGTGAATATTTCCGGGGCGGCACAGTGTCTGAGTGGTTGCCACTGTTGCCACAAAAGCATGGTCATGGGATCGATTCCCCCCTGTGGCCTTTCTGTGTGGAGTTTGCATGTTCTCCCCGTGTTTATGTGGTTCCCTCTGGGTGCTCCAGCTTCCTCCCACATCCAAAGACATGCAGATTAGATGGATTGGAGACTTTAAATTGTCCGTAGGTGTGAATGTGTTTGTCTGTCTGTGTGTGACCCTGTGACAGACTGGCGTCCTGTCCAGGGTGAACCCGCCTCACGTCCTGTGACTGTTGGGATAGACTCCAGGTGCCCGCGAACCTTAATTGGAGTAAGTGGTTGAAGACGAGTGAGTGAAGACACTTGAGCTGCCGTGTGTTGGGCCCCAGTCTGAGTGGAGCAGAAGGTGGACTGCTCCATTCCATCAACGTGCACATCCTCCTCTTTCTCTCCACACACAAGTGCTTAAATAACCCAGAAATTTCTGTCGCATTTTGTAAAGTAGCCTGACGACTGCGACGGTCAGCGGTCACTGCCAAGAAAACAGATGTTCATCATGCACGTGTACAAATGTAGCCAGGTGAAGTTTTAACTGGCAGGCTCTGGTGGCAGTCTGGAGCCCTGCAGCAGACAGTGCGGGGCGGCTGCTGGGCGGCTTGGAGGGAACTCAGAGCACTTTGCTTTTGCCCACGATGCACATGGCTGCTGCACACACGTCTCAAAGGTTCTGCGAGTTGCCTGTATCCCTGAGGATTCTGGATTTGTGGAGGTCTCAGTGTGATGCTGCATCAGTCCTGTGCTCCACCCTGATTCAGGTTCCAGCACTGCGTCTTTGAATCCAGGTGGTCCAGGTGAGCAGCTGTGAGCGAGGCCCGTGGATTCAAGGTGTTACAGAGCGCCCGAAACAAAAGTCTGCAGACGACAACAGACAGAACACCTCAGCAAAAACACCACTGACAAATGGCTCCGTTAGCTTAGCGAAAGGCAGATCAGTTTAAGTCGCCTGTGTTCAGTAAGACATCCTGTCTGGGATTAGCTCACCTGTTTAACGAGTCTTGGCTAACCTCTGTTCAGAAATCTGGCTTGCCTGGAAAGGTCAAGGCTTGAATTTACCAACATGGCATCCTACCTCGAGTCCTTCAGCCCCTGCTGGTGTAGGAGGTAACCTTTTCAACAGTGGAGACCCTGGAGAGGAAGACCAGCAAATACCTGCACAGAGGCCTGAGCAGCGCAGCACTGTATGGGACAAGTAACAAACTTAAGCTCCCTCTCAGAGGCCCCATCAAGGACATCAGAGTTTCTTGCAGAAGAGAAACAGTGCTCTGCAGGGACTTCAAAGTGGTATCAGCAGGCATTATGGTCTGAACAGGCCAAAAATAAAGAGCTCAGGAGGACTTGGAAGATGCAGAGTGATTGCTATGACAAAGTCCAAGGCAAAGACAGACAGCATTTAATCCTGGAGAAGGTGCGGGCAGGTGTCAAAGAGGAATGAACCAGCAGGATGGTGAAAATGCACCAACAAGGACCATGGACACAGTGGGAAGGTGTGCTGGAGAGGAAGATATGTTGGACTGAAGCCAGAACCTCAGCGGCTCAACTTCTTGATCCAGGCTGTGGACGACTTCCTGCTGAGTCCAGTAATAACAGGGTGGCGATGAGAAAAGCCATTAAATCCACCACAGAGGCTGTGGAGAGGGCCGTGCGATGGCTTTGGACTGGAAGAGGGACCCGTGGCTCAATGTTGGTGAGACACGAGCCAGGGCTTGATCAACCCTGAAGAGCTATAAAAAAAAAAAAAAGCCATAATGGCATCTTGTGTTTTTTACCAGATTCTTCTGCGTACCTGGGCAGCAGTGCCGTGACAGTTGTGAGAGTGCACACCAGGTAGAAGAGCAGGTGGGACATCTGCATCATTTCCACTCCCACAGGGTTGGTGGGGGGGCTGCAGGTCACACAGCACTTGCTGAAGATCAGCACGAAGACAAAGTAGGAACAGCCACTAACCACCAGTGCAAGTGCATGTAGCCAGGTCTGAAAAACAGTAAGGACGATTAGCTGGCCATCACTCATGACTGGACTGAGACTTCAGGATTAGTCCCCCACTATTCCTGACTGGACTATGACTTCAGGATTAGTCCCCGATTATTCCTGGCTGGACTGTGACTTCAGGATTAGTTCCCACTATTGCTGGCTGGACTGTGACTTCAGGATTAGTGCCCACTACTGCTGGCTGGACTGTGATTCAGGATTAGTCCCCCACTATTCCTGGCTGGACTAATACTTAAGGATTGTCCCCCACTATTCTTGGCTGGACTAATACTTCAGGATTAGTCCCCCACTATTACTGACTGGACTGTGACTTCAGGACTAGCCCCCCACTATTCCTGGCTGGACTGTGACTTTAGTATTAGTGCCCACTATTGCTGACTGGACTGTGACTTCAGGATAAGTCCCACCCTATACCTGGATGAACTAATACTTCAGGATTAGTCCCCCACTATTCCTGACTGGACTGAGACTTCAGGATTAGCCCCCCACTATTCCGGGCTGGACTAATACTTCAGGATTAGTGCCCACTATTCCTGGCTGGACTGTGACTTTAGTATTAGTGCCCACTATTGCTGGCTGGACTGAGACTTCAGGATTAGTCCCCCACTATTGCTGACTGGACTGTCACTTCAGGATTAGTCCCCCACTATTCCTGGCTGGACTGAGACTTCAGGATTAGTCCCCCACTATTCCTGGCTGGACTGTGACTTCAGGATTAGTCCCCCACTATTCCTGGCTGGACTAATACTTCAGGATTAGTGCCCACTATTGCTGGCTGGACTGTGAAGTCAGGATTAGTGCCCACTATTCCTGGCAGGACTAATACTTCAGGATTAGTCCCCCACTATTCCTGACTGGACTGAGACTTCAGGATTAGTCCCACCCTATTCCTGGCTGGACTGTGACTTCAGGATTAGCCCCCCACTATTCCTGGCTGGACTGTGACTTTAGTATTAGTGTGCACTATTGCAAGCTGGACTGTGACTTTAGTATTAGTACGCACTATTGCTGGCTGGACTATGACTTCAGGATTAGTCCCCCACTATTCCTGGCTGGACTAATACTTCAGGATTAGTCCCCCACTATTCCTGACTGGACTGAGATTTCAGGATTAGTCCCCCACTATTCCTGGCTGGACTAAAACTTCAGGATTAGTGCCCACTATGCTGGCTGGAGTGTGACTTCAGTATTAGTGCCCACTATTGCTGGCTGGACTGTGACTTCAGGATTAGTCCCCCACTATACATGACTGCACTAATACTTCAGGATTGACCCCCACTATTCCTGGCTGGAATTATACTTCAGGATTAGTCCGAAACTCTTCCTGACTGGACTGAGACTTCAGGATTAGTCCCCCACTATTCCTGACTGGACTAATACTTCAGGATTAGCTCCCCACTATTCCGGGCTGGACTAATACTTCAGGATTAGCCCCCCACTATTCCAGGCTGGACTAATACTTCAGGATTAGTGCCCACTATTGCTGGCTGGACTGAGACTTCAGGATTAGTCCCCCACTATTCCTGGCTGTACTTTGACTTCAGGATTGGTCCCCCACTATTCCTGACTGGACTGAGACTTCAGGATTAGTCCCCCACTATTCCTGGCTGGACTAAAACTTCAGGATTAGTGCCCACTATGCTGGCTGGAGTGTGACTTCAGTATTAGTGCCCACTATTGCTGGCTGGATTGTGACTTCAGGATTAGTCCCCCACTATTCCTGACTGGACTGAGACTTCAGGATTAGCCCCCCACTATTCCGGGCTGGACTAATACTTCAGGATTAGTGCCCACTATTCCTGGCTGGAGTGTGACTTTATTATTAGTGCCCACTATTGCTGGCTGGACTGTGACTTTAGTATTAGTGCCCACTATTGCTGGCTGGACTGAGACTTCAGGATTAGTCCCCCACTATTGCTGACTCGACTGAGACTTCAGGATTAGTCCCCCACTATTCCTGGCTGGACTGTGACTTCAGGATTAGTCCCCCACTATTCCTGGCTGAACTGTGACTTCAGGATTAGTCCCCCACTATTCCTGGCTGGACTGTGACTTCAGGATTAGTCCCCCACTATTCCTGCTGGACTGAAGACTTCAGGATAGTGCCCACTATTCTGGCTGGACTGTGACTTCAGGATTAGTGCCCACTATTCCTGGCTGGACTGTGACTTCAGGATTAGTCCCCCACTATTCCGGACTGGACTGAGACTTCAGGATTAGTCCCCCACTATTCCTGGCTGGACTGAGACTTCAGGATTAGTCCCCCACTATTCCTGACTGGACTGAGACTTCAGGATTAGTCCCCCACTATTCCTGGCTGGACTGAGACTTCAGGATTAGTCCCCCACTATTCCTGACTGGACTGAGACTTCAGGATTAGTCCCCCACTATTCCTGACTGGACTGAGACTTCAGGATTAGCACCCACTATTCCGGGCTGGACTAATACTTCAGGATTAGTCCCCACTATTCCTGGCTGGACTAATACTTCAGGATTAGTCCCCACTATTGCTGGATGGACTGAGACTTCAGGATTAGTCCCCCACTATTCCTGACTGGACTGAGACTTCAGGATTAGTCCCCCACTATTCCTGACTGGACTGAGACTTCAGGATTAGTCCCCCACTATTCCTGGCTGGAATGTGACTTCAGGATTAGTCCCCCACTATTCCTGGCTGGACTGTGAATTTAGTATTAGTGCGCACTATTGCTGGCTGGACTGTGACTTCAGGATTAGTCCCCCACTATTCCTGGCTGGACTAATACTTCAGCATTAGTCCCCCACTATTCCTGACTGGACTGAGACTTCAGGATTAGTCCCCCACTATTCCTGGCTGTACTTTGACTTCAGGATTGGTCCCCCACTATTCCTGACTGGACTGAGACTTCAGGATTAGTCCCCCACTATTCCTGGCTGGACTAAAACTTCAGGATTAGTGCCCACTATGCTGGCTGGAGTGTGACTTCAGTATTAGTGCCCACTATTGCTGGCTGGATTGTGACTTCAGGATTAGTCCCCCACTATTCCTGACTGGACTGAGACTTCAGGATTAGCCCCCCACTATTCCGGGCTGGACTAATACTTCAGGATTAGTGCCCACTATTCCTGGCTGGAGTGTGACTTTATTATTAGTGCCCACTATTGCTGGCTGGACTGTGACTTTAGTATTAGTGCCCACTATTGCTGGCTGGACTGAGACTTCTGAATTAGTCCCCCACTACTGCTGACTGGACTGAGACTTCAGGATTAGTCCCCCACTATTGCTGACTCGACTGAGACTTCAGGATTAGTCCCCAACTATTCCTGGCTGGACTGTGACTTCAGGATTAGTCCCCCACTATTCCTGGCTGTACTGTGACTTCAGGATTGGTCCCCCACTATTCCTGGCTGTACTGTGACTTCAGGATTGGTCCCCCAATATTCCTGGCTGGACTAAAACTTCAGGATTAGTGCCCACTATGCTGGCTGGAGTGTGACTTCAGTATTAGTGCCCACTATTGCTGGCTGGACTGTGACTTCAGGATTAGTCCCCCACTATTCCTGACTGCACTAATACTTCAGGATTGACCCCCACTATTCCTGGGTGGACTGAGACTTCAGGATTAGTCCCCCACTATTCTTGACTGGACTGAGACTTCAGGATTAGTCCCCCACTATTACTGACTGGACTGTGACTTCAGGATTAGCCCCCCACTATTCCTGGCTGGAATAATACTTTAGGATTAACCCCCCACTATTCCGGGCTGGACTAATACTTCAGGATTAGTGCCCACTATTCCTGGCTGGACTGTGACTTTAGTATTAGTGCCCACTATTGCTGGCTGGACTGAGATTTCAGGATTAGTCCCCCACTATTCCTGACTGGACTGAGACTTCAGGATTAGTCCCCCACTATTCCTGGCTGGACTGTGACTTTAGTATTAGTGCCCACTATTCCTGGCTGTACTGTGACTTCAGGATTAGTCCCCCACTATTCCTGACTGAACTGAGACTTCAGGATTAGCCCCCCACTATTCCGGTCTGGACTAATACTTCAGGATTAGTGCCCACTATTCCTGGCTGGACTGTGACTTTAGTATTAGTGCCCACTATTGCCGGCTGGACTGAGACTTCAGGATTACTCCCCCACTATTCCTGACTGAATTGAGACTTCAGGATTAGTCCCCCACTAATGCTGACTGGACTGAGACTTCAGGATTAGTCCCCCACTATTCCTGACTGGACTGAGACTTCAGGATTAGTCCCCCACTATTCCTGGCTGGACTGTGACTTTAGGATTAGTCCCCCACTATTCCTGGCTGGACTAATACTTCAGGATTAGTCCCCCACTATTCCTGACTGGACTGAGACTTCCGGATTAGTCCCACCCTATTCCTGGCTGGACTGTGACTTCAGGATTAGGCCCCCACTATTCCTGGCTGGAGTAATACTTCAGGATTAGTGCCCACTATTCCTGGCTGGACTGTGACTTTAGTATTAGTGCGCACTATTGCTGGCTGGACTGTGACTTCAGGATTAGTCCCCCACTATTCCTGGCTGGACTAATACTTCAGGATTAGTCCCCCACTATTCCTGACTGGACTAATACTTCAGGATTAGCTCCCCACTATTCCGGGCTGGACTAATACTTCAGGATTAGCCCCCCACTATTCCAGGCTGGACTAATACTTCAGGATTAGTGCCCACTATTGCTGGCTGGACTGAGACTTCAGGATTAGTCCCCCACTATTCCTGGCTGTACTGTGACTTCAGGATTAGTCCCCCACTATTCCTGACTGGATTGAGACTTCAGGATTAGTCCTCCACTAATGCTGACTGGACTGAGACTTCAGGATTAGTCCCCCACTATTCCTGACTGGACTGAGACTTCAGGATTAGTCCCCCACTATTCCTGGCTGGACTGTGACTTTAGGATTAGTCCCCAACTATTCCTGGCTGGACTAATACTTCAGGATTAGAGCCCACTATTGCTGGCTGGACTGTGAAGTCAGGATTAGTGCCCACTATTCCTGGCTGGACTAATACTTCAGGATTAGTCCCCCACTATTCCTGACTGGACTGAGACTTCCGGATTAGTCCCACCCTATTCCTGGCTGGACTGTGACTTCAGGATTAGCCCCCCACTATTCATGGCTGGAGTAATACTTCAGGATTAGTGCCCACTATTCCTGGCTGGACTGTGACTTTAGTATTAGTGCGCACTATTGCTGGCTGGACTGTGACTTCAGGATTAGTCCCCCACTATTCCTGGCTGGACTAATACTTCAGGATTAGTCCCCCACTATTGCTGACTAGACTGAGACTTCAGGATTAGTCCCCCACTATTCCTGGCTGTACTGTGACTTCAGGATTAGTCCCCCACTATTCCTGACTGGACTGAGACTTCAGGATTAGCCCCCCACTATTCCGGTCTGGACTAATACTTCAGGATTAGTGCCCACTATTCCTGGCTGTACTGTGACTTCAGGATTAGTCCCCCACTATTCCTGACTGGACTGAGACTTCAGGATTAGTGCCCACTATTCCTGGCTGGACTGTGACTTTAGTATTAGTGCCCACTATTGCTGGCTGGACTGAGACTTCAGGATTAGCCCCCCACTATTCCGGTCTGGACTAATACTTCAGGATTAGTGCCCACTATTCCTGGCTGTACTGTGACTTCAGGATTAGTCCCCCACTAATGCTGGCTGGACTGAGACTTCACGATTAGTCCCCCACTATTCCTGACTGGATTGAGACTTCAGGATTAGTCCCCCACTAATGCTGACTGGACTGAGACTTCAGGATTAGTCCCCCACTATTCCTGACTGGACTGAGACTTCAGGATTAGTCCCCCACTATTCCTGGCTGGACTGTGACTTTAGGATTAGTCCCCCACTATTCCTGGCTGGACTAATACTTCAGGATTAGTGCCCACTATTGCTGGCTGGACTGTGAAGTCAGGATTAGTGCCCACTATTCCTGGCTGGACTGTGAAGTCAGGATTAGTGCCCACTATTCCTGGCTGGACTAATACTTCAGGATTAGTCCCCCACTATTCCTGACTGGACTGAGACTTCCGGATTAGTCCCACCCTATTCCTGGCTGGACTGTGACTTCAGGATTAGCCCCCCACTATTCCTGGCTGGAGTAATACTTCAGGATTAGTGCCCACTATTCCTGGCTGGACTGTGACTTTAGTATTAGTGCGCACTATTGCTGGCTGGACTGTGACTTCAGGATTAGTCCCCCACTATTCCTGGCTGGACTAATACTTCAGGATTAGTCCCCCACTATTCCTGGCTGTACTGGGAATTCAGGATTGGTCCCCCACTATTCCTGACTGGACTGGGACTTCAGGATTAGTCCCCCACTATTCCTGGCTGTACTGTGACTTCAGGATTGGTCCCCCACTATTCCTGGCTGGACTAAAACTTCAGGATTAGTGCCCACTATGCTGGCTGGAGTGTGACTTCAGTATTAGTGCCCACTATTGCTGGCTGGACTGTGACTTCAGGATTAGTCCCCCACTATTCCTGACTGCACTAAAACTTCAGGATTGACCCCCACTATTCCTGGCTGGACGTATACTTCAGGATTAGTCCCCCACTATTCCTGACTGGACTGAGACTTCAGGATTAGTCCCCCACTATTCCTGACTGGACTGAGACTTCAGGATTAGTCCCCCACTATTCCTGACTGGACTGTGACTTCAGGATTAGTGCCCACTACTGCTGGCTGGACTGTGATTCAGGATTAGTCCCCACTATTCCTGGCTGGACTAATACTTAAGGATTGTCCCCC